>NW_021604630.1:2151814-2212673 GCF_004785775.1 Grammomys surdaster
CTTGTTGGAGTAGGTGTGGCCTTGTTGGAGTAGGTGTGGCCTTGTTGAAGAAGGCGTGTCACCGAGGGCAGGCTTTGAGGTTGTAAATGACTCGAGACAGTTCCAACAGTCCTCTCTGCTCCCTACTTATGGATCAAGATATGTACTCTTAGCTACTGCCCCAGCACCATGCCTGCCTGTCTCTTGTCATGTTCCTGTCATGATGGCCATGGACTCACCCTCTGAAACTATAAGCCCCTGTGGTGGTTTGAATAAAGATGGCCCCCAGAGGCTCATTTATTTGAATGCTTGATCATCACGGAATGGTGTTACTTGAGAAGGGTTAGGAGATGTGGCCTTGTTGGAGTATATGTGGCTTTGTTGGAGGAAGAGTGTCACTGGGGGTGGGCTTTGAGAATGCATCTCAAGCCAGACCCAGTATCCCCACTCCACTTCCTGCTGCCTGCATGCAGATCCAGATGTGGAACTCTCAGTTACTTCTCCAGCACCATGCTCCCTGCCATGACGATAATGGACTAAACCTCCGAAACTCTAAACAAACTCCAGTTAAATGCTTTCTTTTATAAGAATTGCCATGGTCATAATGTCTCTTCCTAGCAATAGACCACTAACTAAGTGTCTTATCACACCAATAGAAAAGTAACCAAGGGGCTGGTGAGATGGCTCAGCGGTTAAGAGCACTGACTGCTCTTCAGAAGGTCATGAGTTCAAATCCCGGCAACCACATGGTGGCTTACAACCATCCGTAATGAGATCTGATACCCTCATATCGGTGTCTGAAGACAGCTACAGTGGAGTTTGAGCCAAAGCGAGTGGGGCCTGAAACAAGCAGGGACCAGAATGAGCGGGGGGGGGGGGACCCCACCACGAGGGAGAAGGGAAGGGGGGGGAGAAAAGTAACCAAGGCACAGCCACAGACATTAAATTCCCTTCCTGTCTTTAATCATTATGTTTCCCATTTATGGACAAATGGCTGAATTTACTGGGACTCTCTGAAGTGAGGTGATGTATGGCCAAGGACTCTAGTGACAATATTAACTCACATTTTAAAATGACAGTTTATGAGACAGTCTTTTCCTCAGACTTTAGCTAATACTGAGTTCCGTTAACCTTTTAAATCTTTGCTAATGTGTAGACATGACTTGTCCCCATCAATGCCCTGGTTTGAATAATTATTTATAAGTCTGAGTGTTTTGATACATTTACTGGACCAGCCAGTCCTCCTTCCTCTCTCCCTCCCTCCCTTTCTTCTCTCCCCCTCTCTCCCTGTCTTCCCAGACACTTGGTCACTCCTCTCCTACTTGTCTACACCCCCTTTTTGAAAATGGGGGGGGTTTAACCTCCTTGCTTTAACTCTATAGTACTAAGTTGTGATCACTGGGTCACCAGCCCCCAGGACATTAGAAATGCCCAGGTTGCTGTAGGGTGGGAAGCCTGGGGTGGCCCCACCATTCACAATATGACAAGCCCTCAAGAGTGACGTCCAGGGGGTGACTGGGAGGGGGGAAGTGAGTGGGATATAAAATGAATGAGTAAAAAATTCAAATAAAAAGAGTGATGTCCACTTTTTCAGAAACAGCTTGGTTTTGTTTTTCTCAATAATGTTGCTCTCTCTGTCTCTCTGTCTCTGTCTGTCTGTCTATGTCTCTGTCTCTCTCACAGACACACACATACATACGCGCACATATATATATATATATATATATATATATATATATATATATATATTCTTTTGGGATATAGTTTGGATCCATTGGTTAAAAAACAAATGCTTCCATTTGAAAATGAGTGCTTTCTCTGGGTAACTGCAAAGTGATACTTTTATATTTTAACTATTCTTTACATCTTTCTTTTAGCATACATGGCTTTCACCATGCCATTTCTTTTCAAAGGTTTATTTCTTATGTACACAGTGTTCTGCTTGCATATATGCATGCAGGCCGGAAGAGGGCGCCAGATCTTCTTCTAGATGGTTGTGAGCCACCATGTGGTTGCTGGGAATTGAACTCAGAACCTCTGGAAGAGTAGTCAGCGTTCTTCACCGCTGAGCCATCTCTCCAGCCCTTGCCATGCCATTTTCATACAGTATATTTCATTCTTATCAACACCCAGCACTCCTCTTCCTGATCCTCTTTCTGCACCTAACAGTGCTCCCTTCTGCTCACGTGACACCTGCATCCCACTGTCTCCCTTGCTCCCCTCTCCTCTCCATGCATGGCTTCCTCCCTACTCCCCACTCCTCCTCCTTGTTTTAAGATTGTGTCTCATTACATAACCCTGGCTGGTGTGGAACTAGCAGCAATCCTCCTGCCTCTGTCTCTTGAGTGCTAGAATTACAGGAGTGCACCACTGTGCCTAGCTTCCTATTTTTTTCTTTCATATATGAATATATATTCACAAATACACATATTTAGGTCAAGATTCCATATGTCACAGAAGATGACACTCGACTGTGTCTAGCTTATTTCACTTAACATAATGACATCCTCTTTCCTGCAGATATCGTAATTTCACTTACAGCTGGAGAAACTTCTGCTGTGCATAGGTACCTACTGTAGCCTGCTTCTGTGGATGGGCGGGCTAGCTCCATGACTTGGCTACTGTGAATAGTACAACAACAAATAAGTGTGCAAACATCTCAGTGGTGTGCTGACTTATCCTCCTTCAAGTGTATGCCCGGCAGCCATAGATATTAAATCGAATTTTCTTTTGCTTGGGGATCAACTGATTTTCATGGTGGCTGCACAGGCCACCTTATCAGCAATGAGGACACTTGTCTTCTTGATGATGACGATAGCTATCCTGATTTTATTTATTTAATTTTTTTAATTTAGCTTTATTTTATATGTATTGGTATGGGGCTGTCAGATCCCCTGGAACTGGAGTTACAGACAGTTGTGAGGTGACATGTAGTTGCTGGGAATTGAACCTGGATCCTCTGGAAGAGCAGCCAGTGCTCTTAACCACTGAGCCATCTCTCCAGCACTATTCTGATTTTAATGAGATGGAATCTCGATGTAGTTTAGCTTGCTTCTCTCTGAAAGCTAAAGATATTGTACATTTTATTCAGATATTTATTGGCCATTTGTATTTCTTCCTTTGAGAACAGCCTTCATTTCATTAGCTGTTTACTGGTTGGATGATTTGGGGGTATTTAATTTGGGGCATTCTTTATAGATTTTATACATTAATCTCCTATCTGACCTATAACTAGTAGAGATTACCCCATGCCCACCCACACACACTTTGTAATCTATTCAATGATTCCTTTTTTCTTTTTTCTTTTTGCCTACAAGTGTGATGGTTTGTATATACTCGGCCCAAGGAGTGGCACTATTCAAGGGTGTGGCTCTGTTGGAATAGGTGTGTCACTGTGTCTTTAAGAGCCTCATCCTAGTTGCCCGGAAGCCAGTATTCTGCTAGCAGCCTTCAGATGAAGATGTAGAACTCTCAGTTCCTCCTGCACCATGCCTGCCTAGATGCTGCCATGCTCCCACCTTGATGATAATGGACTGAACCTCTGAACCTGTAAGCCAGCCCCAATTAAACATTGATTGTCCTTATAGGAGTTGCCTTGGTCATGGTGTCTGTTCATAGCAGTAAAACGCTAACTAAGACAACAAGCCTTTACATTCATGTATTTCATTTGCTGATTCTTGGGATCGTTTCCTGTGGCACTGGAGTCTTCGTTTTGGAAAGTCCTTGTGTAGGCCTTGATCCTGAAGAGTTCTGACTGTTTTCTTCAGGTAGTTTAGCCTTTCTTGTACATGAACGCTCCTGGCACATCTTGAGTTTATTTTTGTTTGGGACGAGAGCTATAGATCTGCTTTGATTCTTTTACACGTGGTTGTCACTGTCCCAGCACCCTCTGTACAGCTGTACTCCCTCAGCAGGATACTTGTCATCAGTACCCATACCAGAGACAGAAGCTTTCATCACACCAAGTTCATTGCTTTGTGCCTGGCCTGACATTTATGGACTGTGTATCACTGGCTACTTCCTCCTCAGTAAAACTGTCTAGCCCATAGCATCGCACACCCCAGAGGCTCAGCAGACAGAACACACCTATGAGAGGCATCTCCAATTTTGTCTTCTTGAACACCATTTTCTCCACCCACAATCCACATTCCCTCTGGAACTCTAACTTATGCTTTCCAGTCCTGGGTCCAGCTCCAGCTTTCCAGGGCGTGAAAGTGACTCAGAGGCTGACTCAAAATGCTCTCCCACCCCTATCTCACTTTTCTCTTGCCCCAAAACAATATTTGACCCAGCAAGCATGCGGGACCCACACCTAACCCAACTGCTGCGCCTTGACAGCCTTTTAACATTTCAACTATGTTTATCAGAATCTGTTTAGTAGATCAAATCCAGGGCAGGATTCCAGACCTAAGTCAGCATCCCCAGTGTTGGAGATGTGCTCAAGGCTGCTCATCCACACCCTCACAGGAGAAAAGACCTCTTTGAGATGGGGGCGGTGTACCCAGCAGGAATCCCAGGGAATGAGCTGAGTTTGGGGGCTTTATATGTAAAAACCTGACTCTGCACTGAATTAGGGGACAAAGCAGCACTTCATTAGTCCCTGGCCTCTGAATGTATTTTCATCCCTCTATTTCAGATTCTGGGTTAAACCTCTATGATAAGCTCTGGTAGGAACATTTCCCAGCTTGGTGATGCCAGGAATACATACACAGATGGTATGGACCATTCCTCGGCCTCGTTCCACAGCTCCTGGTACATCTGTGTGGCCACATGCTGCCTCTGTGGTTCCCAGAATTCACTCCTCTCTACCAATACAAGGATCAAATTGAAAGAATTTCTCTAAGTCTTTCTTCTTTGCTGGAGTTTTTCTCTGCTTCCATTAAAATGCTGATTTTTTGTCTCCCCAAGCAAGATATTCATTTTATCATCTGTGCTCACACTTTAGAGTCAACCATCCAAAATCTCCCATCCAGTGGCTTTCAGGGTGGACAGGGCACCCCAAGGGAGATGCTTATTTGTTCTGAAGTTGACAGTAGAGTGTAAAGGACTCATTCATTTTATATAACACAAGGCTCCGGAAAGTGGAAGAAACTCAGCTATGACCAAAAATGGAAGCAGCATGATTCAGCTTCCATGGGGTGGGGGTGGGGGGTGGAGTTGCCAATGGGTGAGGGGGAGCACTAGCTGAGAGGGAGGAAGGAAGGAGGCATATCCGGTGGTAGCAACAGGGCAGACGGCAAAGGAGAAATGAGAGCTGAAATCTTACCCAGCAACAACCTTCAGAAGACAGCAAAGCTGTTGCCCTTGGGGAGGGACTTCCAAAAGATCCCTCCCTGATTGTAAAGTCCTTGAGAAATCACGGCTTGGAAATTGTCCTCTAGAGTATTCTTACAGAAACAAGATAACCACAATAGGGCTTTGAGGCTTGCTGTGGGAAGGCACAGTTTTCTGATATCTCTATGTGTCAAATTGTTACTGCTTTTTGGAAGATTTATGGGAAAGTCTGGCTGGAAGCACAGGGGATGTACATATACACGCACACACAGACACAGACACACAGACACAGTCACACACACACACACACACACACACATACACACTTCCCCTCACATAGTATTATAAAATCACAGATATACAATATACCTTAAACTCACTACACACAATTCCACATACAGTCTCATGTATGCACACCACAATTACATACAATCACACATATACATACCTCTCCCATACAGTTATACATATATATATATATATATATATATATATATCATAGATAGAGCTATACATACTCCAATCTCCCATACAAATAAATGGCCCCACAAAGTCACACACAAGCCACTCCCCCAAACCCCAAGCACCACTCCCACACCAACACACCATGAGCACATTCCTCAAGCACAATGGTCCTGGTGTAGGAATACGGATTCAAAGGAGACAGTTTATCAGGGGGCAAGAAAACAACATTTACTTTAAAACAAAACAAACTATAAACTAAGCCAAAAGAAAAACATAAAAAGAAACTAAAAATGTATTTAAAAAATGTTGGAAGAGGCAGTCAAGTGGGTGTTATAGACCTCTCACTCCCTCCCTCCCCCCCTCCCTCCCTCTCTCTCTCTCTCTCTCTCTCTCTCTCTCTCTCCCTCATGTCTTAGTATGGTGCTCATGCTGGTTTTGGATTCCTAGGCTCAAGCAAGCCTCCTTCGTAAACCAAGGGTACCTGGGACTCTGGGAACCCACTCAGCCCTCTGGGTGGAGAATAGTTATCCTCCTAAGGCAGACGTAACAGTCTCCCTGCTTCTGTGAATAAAACCTTCATAGGCAGTACAGAAATCACAGAGGGCGCCCACAAGTTCTGCTGTCACACAATCAATACAATTTTTAAGGGGACGTCTTTAAACCTGCATTTCTATAAACACACACACACACACACACACACACACACACACACACAAGCCTCTAGGAATCCCCTCTGCATCTAACAAAGGCGTTTACACTGCACTTCGGGCAGTGGATGGATACCAATGAACAAGTTATGAAGAACACAAAGGAAGATTTCTAACTCCTAGAAATGAAAAAAAAAAAAAAAAAGGCGGGGGTGGGGAGGTGGACAACGGGGGACGGTGGTTGGTGGTTGGCTCCCCCTGGTGGCAGTACTAAAGAACAACGCCTTCTCTGGTAAGAGGTAAGACGGTGATAGGGCCCACCCCAGACAGCAAATGGTCTCACAGACCACAGACATGTTCACTCTGTCTCTCTTCCCTATTACTGCTATGTGTTCCCAAAATCTGGGCACATCTCCCTACTTCTAATCTTGTCCTCGAGAGAACACGCCAGCTTCCATTTTGGGTATCAACTTGTAAATGTGACCCCTGATAATTAGGACTTGACTTAGGTTCCCCTGTGTTATCACTCTGGGACACTGGACACTTATTAGGTTCTAGTACTGTTTGAATGCTGAATATCCTCTAAAACGTCAGTGGACTACAGGCTTGACCAACGAGAAGGCACTCCTGGAAAGTCTTGGTAGCTTTACTGGTTAGGCTTGCTGGGAGGTTGTGGAACGCCATTTTAGGAGATCTGTAAATCCCAGGTTTTTCCTCTCTGCCACACACTGGCACCAGGATGCTATGCCTTTCTACCAGGCCAAAGCTATGGGTCAGAACCTCCAAAACCGTGAGAATAGACCTTTTCTCTTTACAAATTGATTGTCTCATGTATTTTTTGTTACAGAGACAGAGGCTAATACACATGACTTCCCATGTGAAGTACTGCAACTTGAGGGGAGAAATTATGTATTTGTTTCGGCGATGGTGTGTTGCTAGGGATCCAATCTGATACCTGTGTATGCTACATAAATTCTTTTTTATTGTTATTCTTTTGAGACATAAAGTCCTCTTCCTCTCCTTCCCCCCAGCATCTCCCCCATCGTGTGTGTGTGCGTGTGTGTGTGTGTGTATCCTAGAAGGCTTGGATTTTGCTGTGTAGACCAGGCTGGCCTCAAACTCACAGAGATCCACCTGCATCTGGTTTCCTGGTGCCGGGATTAAAGGCCTGTGTTATCACAACCAGTTTACATAAATTCTTGAATCTAATCAAAAGAAGGTTGCGTGCTTTTAGTCCCAGAATTTGGGAAGCAGAGGCAGGTAGGTCTCTGCCAATTGAGGCCAGCCTGGACTACATAGTAAGTTCCAGAACAGTCAGAGGTATGTAGCCAGACTCTTTAAAAAAAAAAAAAAAACCAAAAAACCAAAATATTTATACTTAAAAAGACAACCCAGTCCTCTCCCTAGTTTCCTATCCTCCTATCTCATCCAAACTTCTCACTTGGTTTTCTCAAACCTCTATTTAAGAGCAGTTTTGATGTAGTTCTAAAAACATAACATTTCGCACTCGTTAGAAAAGCAAGACACACACACATACACACAACACACACATACACACCCACACAAAACAAAAACTTTTCTTTTGCAAAGAAACCCATAGAGGCATTTTTTTCTGTGTAAATGTAATCCAATATGGTATTTATCTGTAGAACAGGCTGGAGAATGTTCTGTCAGACACTTCCTTCCCTGACACTACAGTAGCTGAAGGGGAAAAGCCATAAACACTCATCATCCTAGGAGATACACAGACCCTCGGCTGGTTAATGAGCAACCAGTACAAACACCTGGTAACTTGTCTCCGGTTCAGCCAGGTTCTCCACACCTGAATCCCAGCTTCCCATGTATGACTCTGTGACCTAGTTTGTGAATTTTTCCAAGCCTTAGTTTCTTTATGTGTAAAATGGAGACAATTTTATTTGCTTCACAGGCCCACAAAAAGATTACATGAGATATGTCTCTGGATTTCTGACATCTCCTCCTTTATATATTGTGTATGATATTTTCATGTGCATATTTTCATATCTGTAAGGATATTAACAGAGTGTGATGGTTTGTATATGCTTGACCCAGGGAGTGGCCCTATTAGGAGGTGTGGCCTTGTTGGAGTAGGTATGTCACTGTGGGCGTGGGCTTAAGACCACCACCCTAGCAGCCTTCAGATAAAGATGTAGAACTCTCAGCTTCTCCTGCACCGTGCTTGCCTGGAAGCTGCCATGCTCCTACCTTGATGATAGTGGATTAAACCTCTGAACCTGTAAGCCAGCCCCAATTAAATGTTGTCCTTTATAAGAGTTGCCATGGTCATGGTATCTCTTCACAGCAGTAAAACCCTAAGACACAGAGTATAAAGAAATTCTTAACCCAAATAAGTCTTCAGAGCTATTGCTGTAAATGACAGTTCCTTTGCTGGAGTCCTGGGTGCCCTCACCTTGGCTAGTGCTGGGCACCATCTGAATTTTCCAGGAATATGCAGTGGACGATTGATGTATGAGGTTTCTCAGAAATGAGACTATATCCTGCATTCAGAAAATAGACACAGCCTAGAGCTGGCGATGAATGCCTTTAATCTTAGCACTCAGAAGGCAGAGGCAGAATCTCTGTGAGTTCAAGGATAGCCTAATCTACAGAGCTAATTCCAGAACAGCCAGGGGTACACAGAGAAACCCTGTCTTGAAATAAAAAACAAAAAAACAAAAAAACAAAAAACAAGCAAGGAAGAAAGAAAGAAAGAAAGAAAGAAAGAAAGAAAGGAAGAAAGAAAGAAAAGAAGAGAAGAGGCATAAGTCAATGGTTTCTCTGAAACATCCCTGCTCTGCTTTGTCCCCCTAAGAGCACATGTTGACATCTGATCCTCCCCATGAAGTGGTCGATGGTGGGGTGATGGGCTGTCTGATTGGGTCATGAGGATGTCTGTGATCCAGGACAACCAGAGTCATTCCTGGATCCATGGACTGATGAGTTCCTTGGGAACGACCCTACTACCAGAGCTGGTTTGGCTCTATCTCTTGCACTTACTCCTTGTACCATGTGATGTCAGCTTTCCTGTACACACTGCTACTCTGCAGAGAGTGCCTAAGAAGGACATGACCAGACACGGCTTAACCCTGACTGTCCCACTCGTTAGAACTGTGAGCTGAGTCTTCTCCTGTAAATTAGCCAGTCTCAAATATTGTGTTATGGCAACAGAACACAACTGAAGACAACTCCCGAGTTTAAGCAAGCTACACATACTTTCTTCTTCGCCTACAGTTGTTACTGATGGCACCTGCAGCAGATCTAACATGAGGACGAGCAAGGGGAAACGGGACTATATATAAATCGAAAACACCTTTAAACATTATACTCCTGGGATCCTTACGAGCCAGACTCCTGAGAAGAAGTAAATGTCAAATGTGGGGCTCCCGTTGGTAGAAGTCTCCAAGGTTACCAAGTATTGGAACCTGCTAGCACCTCTCAGCCTGTCTATGAAAAAAAGTTGAAGGCAACAAAGCCCACGACCGAGCAGAGAGCAGCCGTTGCTGTGTTGCAGAGGAAGTGACACCTTTAGGATGGATTCAGCTGGCTGAGTATGCACAAGAAAGGTCCTACTTTTAGGTACCACATCCTCTCCCATCCTCAAGGTCACCTTCTCTGCCTCACTCCTAGCCCTCAAAAGTAAGTACAGAGGAACATTCGGACTGCATATATTTAGAAAGGCTTTCCCAGGTGCATGTAAATTCCCACGCAAGTAACATATTCCCAGTGCTTAGAGAGCATCCTGTTAACATTTGCTGAGCCTTCAGTTATAAATGTCTCATCCTCAGTTTATAAGAAAAGAAAAAAAAAAAACCCAGCCACTGAGGGGGAAAACCAGAAGGAAAAGTCAGGCTATATTAATGAACTTTAAGTGGTATTATTGGATGGATATGATGGCACGCACCTGTGATTGATTGCTAGCACACGGGAAACTGGATGCAAGTGGATTCAGAGTTCAAAACTAACCTGGGCTGTGTAGTAAGTAACGTCAAGAGAGGGAGGAGTAGGGAGAGGGAGAGAGGAGAGAGGATCATTCAACACTTAATACTATGCTAGAGCAACTGATTGGTTTTCTATTATATACATAGAGGTAATTTCATGAAGCCCAGGCTAGCCAGAATCTTGATATGTAGCTAAAGATGACTGTTTTAGTTAGGGTTTCTATTGCTGTGAAGAGATACTGTGACCATGGCAACTCTCTAAAGGAAAACCTTTAATTGAGACTGGCTTACAGTTTCACAGGTTTAGTCCATTATTGTCAAGTTGGGAAACATGGTGGCATGAAGGCAGACATGATGCTGGAGAAGGATCTGTGAGTTCTACATCTGAAATGGCAGGCAGCAGGAAGTGAACTGGTTTGAGCTTCTGAGACCTCAAAACCCACCCCCTCCTCATGACACACCTTCTGTAACAAAGCCACACCCACTCCAACATGGCCACACCTCCTAATAGTGCCATTCCCCATGAACCTATGGGGGCCATTTTTATTCAAACTACCACTTTCCACCCCTTGGCCCCATAAGCTTGTAGCCATATCACAATGCAAAATGCATTGTCCGACTCCAAATGTTCCCACAGTCTGTAATAGTCTCAGACAAATTTCAAAGTGCAAAGTCTAAAGTTTCTTCTGTGTCTCATGCGATCTCTTAACTGTAATCCACTGTAAAATCAAAATAAAAAGACCGCATACTTCCAACATACAATGGCACAAGAGATACATTACTGTTCCAAAAAAGAGGAAAAGGAGTGCAGTGAGGAAATATGGAACCAAAGCATCACTGAAAACCAGCTGGGCAAACTCCATACTCTTCATCTCTACGGCTGATGCAAAGCACTCTTTAGATCTCCAACTCCTTTCAGATTTTTTTTTAATTGGATATTTTATTTATTTACATTTCAGATGTTATCCCCTTTCCTCATTCCCACCCACCCACTCATAAACCCCCGTCCTGTCCCTTCTCCTCCTTTTTGCTTTTATACCATTTTAATTTCATGCAAGTATTAAAGTCAGTTCTAGATTGAGTAACTAGCAATACAATAGATGCAGATAATCAAGGAATAAGAAAGACAATAAACACCGATAGTCAAAGAACAAGCAAGGCAGTAAACAGTCCCATGATCACTCCCATGATCACTATTTCTATGGGCTTATCAGGATGACCAAAATATCTGAGCCTACTTCCCTGTCCTAGCCCAACGTCATTTTCGTGTCTGAAGCCTACTTCCTTGTTCTAGCCTAAGATTTAGATTCCTGCCTGTAATTACTTCTTTGTTCTAGCCTAGGATTTAGATTCCTGCCTGAAATTACTTCTTTGCCCTAGCCTAATTTCAGATTCTTGCCTGCAGCCCCCTCGCCTTGTCCTTGGCCAATGTCAGATTCCTTCCAAGCAGCCCATTTCCTTGTCCTTGGCCAATGCCAGATTCCTGTAAGGCAGCCCCAAAAGCTCTCCGCCTCTCCCTCTTTTTATTGCATAAACAAGACTGAGCTTGTCTTAGGTCGTTCTGACAAGAATGCCTTCCTTACCTGTCATGGAATATGGATTATCAAAGGCAATGCACTTCTGTCTAAGGTTGATAAGGCTCTGTGGAGAATCTTACCCTTCCTTTGCTTGCCAGCCTGTTAAATTAATAACTCTTGTTTGGGTCCTTTCAGCTTTGCTGGCCGCAACAAACTTCTTTCTTTTGGGCTGGTTCCATTCTCTGTTAGCAGTTCCTCTGCAGGTATCCCATGGCTCTGGCATCTCCAATGTCTTGAGATCTCCAAGGCAATCCAGGCTTCACCTTCAGAGCTCTACACAATGACCACTCTGGTTCTCCATGCAGGGACACCCCTGATGCATACCAGGTCTCAGCAGCTTCTCTCATTCATGGAGGGAGATTCCATAACCCCTCTCTTCTGTCTTTGACTCTAAAGCCAGACCCACATGGTCAAAGCTGCCAAATTCTGCTACTTGCTGGGGCTGGAACCCATTCAACTACATCAACCCCCTCATTCAACTACATCTCCACCAGCTTTCTGTTTTCAAAACAGTAATCACTGACTAAGCTTAGATGTCCTGAAACTTGTTCTGTGGACCAGGCTAGGCTTGAATTCAGAGATCTACCTACCTCTGCCTCTGCAGTGCTGGGATTAAAGGTAGCCACCACCATAGCTGGTCCTAAGCTTTTCTTAAATTCCTTTTCACAAGTTGGAAGCTTGGCTGAGTGGGATCTTGCCCCAAGGTTACCACTCCATTTATTTCATTTAATATCAGGATTTTCTTTAATCTGTTTATCTCCTTGGACACAGGATTTAACTACATTCCACTTCCTGGTGCCCTCTTTCTCCTAGAACTGTTCATTATGTATTTTTCCTTGCTCTGCAGGCTCCTTTTCATTATAGATCTTCATAAGAGTGAACAATCATGACCATAGGACAGAGTCAGTACTAGGCTGTTCTGAAATTCTCTCTGCTAATGCAATTAATACAAGTCTTTAATTTAGCCTCAGGCAGATTTTTTTTTTTGATAAGGGCAGAAGTTAACCACATTTTTTTCAACAAAATATCACAAGAACAACCTCTAGGCCATGTATTAACATTTTGTTCCTCTGAGTAAAATTATGTATTTTTGTATCCATGTATTAACATTTTAAACCTCTTGAGCTAGGCCCTCACAGTTCAAATCACCCTCAGCACCTATGTCTTCCATGTTCCTACTAACATGGCCCATTAAGCCCCTCTTAAAGGGTTCAACTGCTTTTGTAATCCAAAGTCCACATTCCTTCAAACACAAGCATGGTCAGGTCTGTCACAACAATACCTGAGTCCCTGGTACCAACTTCTGTCTTAGGGTTTCTATTGCTATGAAGAGACAACGGCATGACCACGGCAACTCTTATAACGGAAGATATTTAATTGGGGCTGACTTACAGTTTCAGAGGTTTAGTCTAATATGTTGGGAAGAATGGCAGCAAACAGGCAGACATGGTATTGGAGGAGGAGCTGAGAGTTCTACATCTGGATAGGCAGGCAGCAGGAAGTAGGAAGGTGGTTTTATTCAAACTACCACAATGACCTTGAATTCCTCATCTTCCTTCCTTCCTTCCTTCCTTCCTTCCTTCCTTCCTTCCTTCCTTCCTTCCTTTTCTTTCCTTTCTGTCTTTCCTTTCTTTCTTTTTAAGATTTATTTATTTTTATTTTGATGAGTACATTGTAGCTGTCTTCAGACACATCAGAAGAGGGCATCAGATCCCATTACAGATGGTTGTAAGCCACCGTGTGGTTGCTGGGAATTGAACTCAGAACCTCTGGAAGTCAGTGGTCTTAAGCACTGAGCCATCTCTTTCTTTCTTTCTTTCTTTCTTTCTTTCTTTCTTTCTTTCTTTCTTTCTTTCCTTCTTTCCTTCTTTCCTTCTTTCCTTCTTCCCTCCCTCCCTCCCCCTCTCTCTCTTTCTCTCTGTCTGTCTGTCTTTGGAGGGGTGTAGATTTCAAGATAGGGCCTCACTATGTAGCTCTAACTGTCCTGGAACTCACAGAGATCCTCCTGCCTCTGTCTCCACAATACTAGAATTAAAGGTGTGTGTGTGTGACTATACCCAGCTCCTGCCCCCATTTCTCAAGTGTTGGGACTACAGTCACCATACTCGACCTGATTGGCTATTTTAGGGGGTGGGGGTGGGGATTGTTAGGGCCTTATTTCACATCGGTGATTCTAGAATCTCAGATAGAGTAAATGGCTGGTTATAAATAAGAAGGCAAGAGATAACTGGGAAGAATAACAAGTTATGTTATTCTATAGTAAAGAACATAAAGCCAGAGAAAGAACAATAAAGAATAACATCACAGGGTTGATTTATGTTAAAAAAAAAAAAAAGTAGTGGTGCATGACTTTGAACCCAGCATTCCCTAGACAGGTGGATCTCTAGGAGTCTGAGGCTAGCTTGGTCAACATAGTGAGTTCTAGGCCATCCATGGCTACATAGTAAAACTATGTCTAGCAGAGAGAGAGAGAGAGAGAGAGATCATGAGTACTGAATTTATATTGTGATATTCCAGATAGTAAGAACTACAGAAATCTCAATAAAATATGGGTTTTGGTTAATAAGATGGTATCAATATTGACTCATTAGTGTAACAAATGTGCCGTACTAAAACAACATGTTGCTAAAAGGAGAAACACCATATGGAATACAAGGGAGCGCTCTACATCAACTTTTCTGTAAGGTAAGAAGATTACTTGAGAAATACCTCTCCTCCATACCAGCACTTAAGAGGCAGAGGCAGGTGGATCTCCAGGTTCAAGGCCAACCTGGTCTACAGACAGAGTTCCAGGACAGCCAGGTAATACCTTCCCTAAAAGCTTAACAAATGAAGGTGGCAGAAAAAGTTTATAGACTTGCACAACAATATACATTAGCTAAGCACATGGAGTGCTATGTACTTAACACCACTTACAGTACCTTACATCACTACTGTAATGGGTAATATTTTTTAGACTTATTTTAATTATTTTTTTACGTGCATGAGTATTAAGCTTGCATGTATGATAAGCAAGAAGAATGTGTCAGATCCCCTGGAATTGGAATTACAGGCAGTTGTGAGCCGTCATTTGGGGACTACACCGGAGTCCTCTGGGAGAGCAACAAGGCTTGTCTGTGAGACTTTATTTAGATTAGGTTGAGTGGAATGACCAACCCTAAGTGGTACCTTCCTGTGGATGGGAGGGGGGCTGGATTTAATGAAAAGGGGAAACTGAGCTGAGCAAAGCAGACATTGCTTTTGCTTTCTGACTGCAGATGCAGCAAGACCAGCTGCTTCATGCTTCTATTACGAAGTCCTCCCTGCCAGGATGGACTGTAACCTCAAACCGTGAGCCAAAATAAACCACCCTTCTCTAAGTTGCTTCTGTCGGCTTGTTAAGGTAACTAATACAATTAATGATCATGGAAATGCAAAGAGAAATCAAATTCAGCGCTACTTCACAGCTATGAGAATGGCTATTACCAACAGCTCGGTAGTTAAAAGCATTTGCTGTCCTTCTAGAGGACTGGGGTTCAATTCCCAGCACTCACATCCTAACTCACAACCAACCACCCATAACTCCAGTTCCAGGGGACTCTCACACCTTCCTCTGAGCTCCTCAGGCACCAGGCATGCACATGGGGTACATAGATACATGTAGGCAAACACTCATATACATGAAACAAAAATAATCTTTAAAAAGGGAGGGGGGCATGGAGAGATGATTTCAGTAGTCAAGAATATTTGCTGCCCTTGTAGAGGACCAGGGGGGTTCAGTTCCCAGCACTAACACAAGGGCTGACAGCCATCCATAACTCCAGTTCCAAGGAATCTAGCCACCTCTGCAGGCATTGGACACACATGCAGACACACACGCATGCAGGCAAGTACTCATGTAATTAAAAAAAATGAAAATTATAAGCATGGAGAAGGGCAAGGTAAAACTGGAACACTCATGCCTTGCTGATGACAAAGTAAAATGCTGTGGCCATTTTGGGAAACCTCACAAAAATTAAACAGAGTCACTCAGTAGTTCTAACGATTCTGTGCTCACAACACAAAGAATCTAGAGCAGGGCCTCACTTGTGCTTGACTGTTTCAAGTAGAATTATTCATGATAATTAAAATGAGGAGTCAATTCATGTGACCACCCACAAATGAATGAAGAAAAAGAATGTCACACACACACAGAGTTTACTTGTGTACACATTTGAGCCACAGTTTATTCATTTTGATACATACTACAACATGAACAGATCTGAAAACATCATGCTAAGTGAAACAAGCCAGATTTTCTTAGGGTAGCTAGGGTTTTACTGCTGTGAAGAGATACCATGACCAAGGCAACTCTTATAAGGACAACATTTAATTGGGGCTGGCTTACAGGTTCAGAGATTCAGTCCATTTTCATCAAGATGGGAACATGGCAATGTCCAGGCAGACATGGGGCTGGAGGAGCTGAGATTTCTACATCTTCATCTGAAGGCTGCTAGGAGAAGACTGGCTCCCAGGTAGCCCACGCCCACAGTGACACACCTACTCTAACAAGGCCACACCTACTAATAGTGCTACTCTCTGGGATGAGTATATACAAACCATCACACAGGCACAGGAAGAATATTGTATGATTCGATATGTATGAGGGACCTAGGATAGGTAAATACAGACCAAAAAATAGGCCTAAGGTTCCCAGGAGCTAGGTGACAAGGAATGGAAGCCGTCACTCAGTGAGTGCAGAATCTGTTTGTGGTTGTGGAAAAGGTCTTAACAGCGGTTATGATTGTACACATTACTAGTGTTACTGAATCACATACTTACAAATGTAAAACTATGCATATGCACATACTAGCACATACACACATACATACATACACACACAGTATAAGAGTCGTGAACTTTAGAATCAATTCTGACCATAATGTGGGAAACGGAAAAATAAAAAAAGCACGTCCACCCTCCACCCCCATAGTTAGAGTCTGTTTGGTCAGAAGGCAGCCCCTCACAGATCGTACTGGTTCATTCTGGCCTCAGGTTAATAACTTTCTGTAGTATAGCCCTCTCTGGCATCTCACCAGCTCAGACTCCAGACGACCCAGCAGCTGTGCCCTTTTTATTATTGTTTTCCTTCGTTCCTGTGTTTAATCCTGAAATAAGTGCCAACTGGGAGAGGGTGTGGAGTGAGGGCAAGATGGGGTGCAGCTGGACGATAGCCCCAAACGGGAAGAGTCTGCGGAAGTAAGTTGTGCCTGCTCTCCTACTCAGTAGCTATCTTGACAGAATACATGACTATAACTATTTCCAGCTCCTCACACATAGAAGTGATAACCACACTCAACACACTCATACACACACCCTTGGTCACACACAAATACATGCTTGGTCTCTCACACACATATGCTTGGTCACACACACACTTGGTCACACACACAGACACTTGGCCATACACACACACACACACACACACTTGGCCACACATACACACACATACTTGCTCACACACACATACTTGCTCACACACACATACTTGCTCACACACACACACTTGGTCACATACACACACATTTGGTCATATACACACACACACACACACACACACCCTTGGTCACTGACCTAGTCCGTTATTCACTAAATCCCAAATGGAAAGATTGGTTTCGAAATTTAACAGGTGTACATCTTATATTTCAGACAGACAAGCTAAAGAAGAACGAGTGATTATTTATAAATCATAGGCTCTGTTTTATGTCATTCTCCAAAACCTCCCCCCCCAAATCTCTCATTGTTCTTAGAAAAGCCACCATGAACATACTGCTGAAAGCAATGAGCCAGGAAAGTGGGAGTGGAGGGATGGGGTAGGGGAGATGTTTCAAACAGCGAAGCAAACTACCCCACACGCAAGGGGTGCCTATATTCTTGGTAGTTCCTTCCTGTAAAGACTAGAAATTACCTGAATTAAAGACTCAGAGGTGGCTTGAGTGGGTGGTGCAACTTGGTTGAGAGAGAGCCTGAGGGCAAACCTGAGGCCGTGGGTTCAATCCCCAGCTCTGCATAAAACCAGGCTTGGCCATGCACACCTGCAAGTCCAGCACTGGTGAAGCCAGGGCAGACATTTCCCAAGAGTCCTAAATAAGTGTCCTCAATGCACCGTCACAGGACTTCTGACCCAGGTCTGCCTGACCCCACATCTGTCATTTCTCAGTCCTGAGAGCCCCCAGGAATATCTTACATTTGGTTACACATACACACACACTTGGTCACACACCATACTTGGTCACATACACACACATGAATGAATGAATAAATGAATGAATGAACAAATGAAATTCCTCCAGCTTTTTTGTTTGTTTTGTTTTTCAAGACAGGATTTCTCTGCATAGCCCTAGTTATCCTGGGCTCAGAGATCTGCCTGCCTCTGCCTCCTGAGGGCTGGGATTAAAGGTGTGCACCACCAATATCCGGCAAATTTTAAAAAATTTATTTTCTTTTTTTTTTTGCCTGTTTACACATCTGTGCACTGATGCTTTTGGAAACCCAAAAGAGGGTATCAGAGTGTCAGCTTGAATTGTGAGCAACAGTGTGGGGCCTAAGAATCAAACACGAGGCCCCTGGAAGAACAAACGGTCAGTTCACTTAACCACTAAACCATCTCTTCAGTCTCTAGATTTTTATCCAAGCCCTGGGCTCAGAGAAAGTCAGCGACTAAACTTTAAACACTGATGAATTGGACCTTAAGCCAGACATTTGTTTCCATGCACGTCTCTCCTCTTTTGTATTTCTCAGCTGAGTTCTTGCAAAAGCTTTATCTGAAATACGAACTGTGGAACTGTGACCATTCTCAGATAGTCTCTCCCTCAAAAGAAAATGCCTTTGAGTGCTTTAGTCATGTGACTTTCATGCTAATGGAGATGTCCTTGAGGTCAGCGTTATCCAGGGCAGCCACACGTCCGACAGGAAGTCTGAAGCGACCCGTGTGAACAATGAGTCCTTGCTCTCTCGGAGACCCTGGAGAGACTTGTGGCATGTGCTTCCACTCAGCAGCACTTGGATAAAAAGAATACTTTTTGCTTATGAAATCTCATCTTTCTAAAGAGTCTGTTCTTTTTTTTTTTTTTTTTTCTCCTCTTGAAACAAGGTTTCTCTGTGTATCCTTGGCTGTCCTGGAACTTGTTCTGTAGACCAGGCTGGCCTCAAACTCACAGAGTTTGACTCTGCCTCCCAAGTGTTGGGATTAAAGGTGTGCACCACCACGCTTGGCTTCTAAGGGGTCTTTAAATGGTAGTCCCATGTGTCTGCTGAGGCTGCCTCATTGAGGAGAGCCTGTGAGCTCTGATGAGACCAAAAATCCCAGTCCCGAGAATGAAGCCCAGAGCCTAGGCAAGCCTCTACCACTGACTTCTTAATTGAAGTGAAGAGAGGCTGTATTCCTAAGCAAACACCAAAGATGGCCGCCATTTGCACTGGTCAGTTTTAGGCAAGTTTGGCTGCACATAGAAGGTACATGAAGAACCTCCAGAGGAACAGCAAGACACTAGATAATTTAACAACTGATTACGTAACACCCCAGAAGCTGAACTCACATGCACCTCCATTTCTCCAAACGCTGCCAGTGAATAGGTTCGCTATTTACTTCCAAACTACGCAGTAAACCTGGCCACCATTCACAAAGAGAATTCGGCTTGAATCCTTGGCTGAGAGAATAAACTGTATGTTCCCGATAAAATGGTTCATAGATAAAAATGGTTGTGATTCACACAATCATCTATCAACCTCGGAACAGCCTATGAAGCTGTTCCTACCGTTCTACAAATGATGAAATTTAGATCCAGAGACGTTAAGAAATAGATAAAAGTCCCCCAGCTGTCAAGAAACAGACTCTGGAATTAAAGACACAGCTATTCCCACCCCCTAGACACACCCATCTGTCTGTCAGTCTGTCTGCTTCTCTCTCTCTCTCTCTCTCTCTCTCTCTCTCTCTCTCTCTCTGTGTGTGTGTGTGTGTGTGTGTCTGTCTGTCTGTCTGTCTGTCTTTCTCAGAGTTATTTATTTTTATTTCGTAAGTATGAGTGTTTTGCCAACACGTATGTATGAACACCACATTTGTGCCTAGTGCCCAAAGAAATCAGAAGAGGATGTCAGATCCCCTGGAATGTTCTGGATGTTTTTGAACCACCATGTTGGTGTTCAGAACTGAACTCAGATCCGAATGGAACTCAGATCCTCTGCAAAAGGGTTGCTCTTAACCACTGAGCCATCTCTGCAGCCCCCTATTTTTCTCTTTTTGGTTTGTTTGTTTGTTTGTTTGTTTCTAGACAGGGTTTCTCTGTGTAGCCCTGCCTCTCCTGGAACTCTGTAGACAAGGCTAGCCTCAAACTCAGAGATCCACTTGCCTCAGTTTCCTGAGTGCTGGGATTAAAGGTGTGTTCCACCACTACCAGGCTTATGTTTGTTTCTTAAAAGTTAAGCCAACTTTAGCAATTTTATATTTTTGTATTAAGCAATGCCAATTCAGATTTCTTCCTTATTCAGGGAAAATGAAAGAAAGGGGGGTGGTGGAGTGAGGTGGGGTTCTGTCAAGTGAACTAAAAATCTGATTGGTTCCCCCCCATCTTTCTCAGGCGGGGATGTAGCTGCAACAGGAGCTTTGAAGTGAGACACCCTGGGGTCTACTACTTTCTAGCTAAGTGACCTTGGACAAAGTACTTGATTTCTCCGAGCTTCAGTTTACTTACTGGTAGAATAACAATATAAGAAATGAATTCAGTGTTCTTGGAGATTAAATAGCAGGAAGCAATTATTAAGCTTTCTTACAAATCTTACATGCTCAGTGAATCTTAACTATCCTTTCTATTAACAAGTTGTTCAAACTACATTTAGATTTGTAACCCTTTGTAAATATTAGGGGGTCCAGACCTGGTGACATGTGGTTCAACAGGTAAAGAATGTTGTCACTAAGCCTGCTAACCTGAGTTCGACTCCAGGGACCCACTTGCTGGAAAGCAAGCTGGTCCCCACGTGTGTGCCCTGACACAAATAAGTAAGTATTAAAAAAAAATAAAGGTTTTTAAATAGTAGGAGGTAAAAATAATGTATTTAGTGTTTGGATACCAGGAGGCTATTTTCCGTTGAAAAGATGATTTTTTTTTTTAAAGGAAAGAAAGAAAACCCTTGCCATTCCATAAAGTCTATCTCTCTCAAAGTAGGGTTGAGGTTTGCTGGAAATAAAGAGCCACCTCCAGCGTGCAATCGCGTGCACATGCAAACACACACACACACACAGAGCGAGAGAGCGAGAGAGCGAGCGAGCGAGAGAGAGAGAGAGAGAGAGAGAGAGAGAGTTTGAACTGTTCCAACAATTCTTTATCAACATGTCCCCCCTTTCCCCACACACAGCCAACTTTTACTACTTCCCGCACCGAGGTCCCTGCCGACTCCTTAACGGTACTTGGTGTCCCCAGCTGTCGCTGTCCCGGAACAAAGCACTTACTGCAGCTACAATGCTGCCCTTCTCTGAGGTCATCATGAAACTCGCCGCAAACAAGAGGGAATTCTTGGGAGCCACAAGCGCCACATCCCCGTCCCTGGACCCCGCAGGCCCGGATGGGTCTCAGCGAACACCCCCACCCTGTCGGTGCCCGTCCCTGTCCTGAGTCCCCAGCCCCACGCCCTGCGCTGACTCACGCGGCATCCACGGCTGTCGGGGGCGTCTCCCACGCGAGCCCCGGGCCGCGACCCTGGGAGTGTGAGCCTCCCATCACAGCCAGCCCACGGGTGACCTCGCGGGAGGCGGCGGGAGGAAGGGCCAGAGGCAGGGCGGGGCCGCAGCCACCGCCCGCCCGCCCGCCCGCCCGCCCGCTCGTCCTGGCTGCAACCAACCGAAGCTCGGCAAACTTCTGTCACCCTGTTCATCCCAACTAGTTGGGTGACTTGGGACAAGTTATTGCACCCTTTCTGAAACTTGCTTTCTTCATCTGTCAAATAAAGGAGTGTGTTCACCGCTAAATGTGCACTTTGTCTCTGTCGACCGAAGAATGAACTCTTTTCCAAGTCATAAGAGAGAGGAAGAAGAAAAAAGATATCCCTTTAAATCCCAGCACGCGGGAGACAGAGGCAGGTGGATCTCTGTGAGTTCAAGGATAGCCTGATCTCCGTAGTAAGTTTCAGGACAGCCAGCGCTACATAGTAAGACCTTGTCTCGAAAAAAAAAAAAAAAAAGGAGAAGGAAGAGGAGGAGGAGGAGGAAGAGAAAGAGGAAGGAGCGGGAAGAAACTGCCTGAGGTCCGATTCACCTTCCATAAGGTTTCAGAAGGAGTCTCATCCTCGGGCGCTTCTGCACCTCACCTCTCCTCTCCTCTCCAGCAGGCAGGCGGTGATGGCTTTTTACCTGGCACCCTGGGAAGCCTTTTTCTGCTCACATCCGTCCATCTTCCCATCCCTGTTCAATCTCATTCTATCAAATAATTCTGTATTCTTCCAACACGCTCTTGGTTTCCCCCTCTCTAGAACGCTAGTTCCACGAAGACAGCAGCGAACTCGTTTGCCTCTTTTCTGCTGGCCCGGAATGGTCTCAAATCCCTGATCTTTCTACTCCACCTCCCAAGTGCGAATACTAATAAGTACGTGCCAGTGGATCCAGCTATTTGGTCAATTTGCTCATTTGGGGGGTGGAGTGGGTTTTTTGTTTGTTTATTTGTTTGGGTTTTTTGTTTTTGTTTTTTTGCAAAAACGTCTTGCAAAGGTTGCAAAAGGCTGGCCTTGAAGTGAGTTCTGACTTTTTCAGTAGCCCACACCGTTGTTAGAATGTAACTTTTTTAATGACAAGAAGATTCTCCCATCCCTGTCTCCTAGCTTAGCGTTTGTCTCCTTGTTTAATAGCAATAAATACACACTAGTTGAACAAAAGTGTTAATTGCTGGGCCCTCAGAACTGGGTCAGACATTAACTGTCTTCTTGACTGGAAGCTATAAGAAAATAAAGCGGTGTGTGGCTATGTTTTTATGTATGTATGTATGTATGTATGTATGTATTTTACAAAGAGTAAGAAAGCTGTCAGCCTTACCTTTACAACACGTCTCTCATGTGTGTCAAAGTATTGACTATCTATTGCTTACCCTCGCTGCTCAAGCGGACAAGCCCTGAGGTTACAATGCTGACACACCTGGAGTGGGAAATTAAAGATCAATTAAGAAAAGCATAATGAAGCTGTAACTGGGGTTTTTGTAGCAAAGGCTTCAAACAGGCAGCGGGAGACACGGGCTGCAGGCAGGAGCCCATCTTGAAAAACATTCAGGTTCTTGACAGGTTGTCTGGAACTTCACAGGTTGTCAGTCCCTGGGACTGACGAACCATTGAGTACACAAGCACCACTCAGTCCTTAGGGCTCAGCTCCTCCTCCTGGGAAGGTCTTACGTTCTCAGTGAGGCCTGCCAGGGTGATAGGATGAATGGGGCAGCAGCCGGCAGGAACCAGAAAGTTTCCTTCCCTGGGCTGATAAGATGGACTATGGGACGTTTTACTTCTGTTGGTGCAGAAAGGCGCAGAGTAGTGTCACTAAAGTGGTTCGAAAGGAAAAAGTACGGCTGAAGCTAGACCAAGTATTAGCACACTTGACTAGTATGTTTGAAACCGTCTTTGATTCCCAGCACTGAAGAAGGAAAGAAGGAGAGGAGAGGAGGAGGGGGTAGGAGGAGGAAGAGGAGAGGAATAGGGGGGGAGAAGGGGGAGGAGGAGGAGGAAAGGGGAGGAGGGGGAGGAGGAGGAGGAGGAGCTGGGCAGTGGCGTGGCGGTGCACGCCTTTAACCCCAGCACTTGGGAGGCAGAGGCAGGTGGATTTCTGAGTTTGAGGCCAGCCTGGTCTACAGAGTGAGTTCCAGGACAGCCAGAGCTACACAGAAGAGCTACCCTGTCGAAGAGGAGGAGGAAGAAGATGATGATGAGGTGGGGGAGGAGGGAAAGAGGAGACTGAGTGAATAAACAAACAAACAAACAAGTAAATAAATAAGAAAGGGAGAAAGAGAATAGGAAATCTGCGGTGTTGCAGAGACATTAAGACAACCAGGGAGCATGACTCTATAAGAATAAGTGAATGACTGTGACCTGTCACATGGTGCGTCCACAAGGCTGCCTTGTTTGTTTGGCTGCTCTGGCAGTTACAGGAAAGGCTTATGGGTAGCTGGATCTCCAGTGTCATGAGAGTGACAATAGGAAGGGGCTCATCTTGGGAAGGAACTGCTGAAAGCTCTTCAGGAAGCATGTCCAAGACAGATGGAGATCCCTGGCTGCTCCTCAGCCCCCAGGATACACTTTGTGTTCCCATGGATGCAGAACCCAGACTTTTCATCTCTTCCTGGCATAGCTGCAGTCTTTCCGATCAGAACACTCTGTGGAATTATCTGTTATCTCCACTTAATGTGCCTTTGTTCAAAGTCCTTTCTTTTTTATGTCTCAGTTAAAAACTAAGAACCATCCCCAATGCAGACATAGTGTGTGAGCGCCACTCTGTCTCTCTAACAAACCTTACATCAAGTGAGTATCAGGTTTCTGAAGAACTCACCTTGAGAAGTACATGCTGATCTCAAAGATGCAACATTTCACCTGGATATCATTTCCATGTTTACTATTTTTTTAAAAAAAAAATTTAAGTGTTTATTATTTTATGCATATAAATATTTTGCCTGTGTCTATGTCTGAGCGTCATATGCGTGTCTGATGCCCAGGAAGGCCAGAAGAGGGCAGCAGACGCCTGGAACTGAAGTTACAAGTGGCTGTGCGCTGTGGTGTCGGGACTGGGAATCAACCTAGGTCCTCTAGAAGCCAGTGCTTTTAACAGTGCAGAGTCATGTGTCCCACCCTTACATGTCCATTCATAAAGGATAAAAATTGTTTCATATTTTTAGAGTCACAGACTATTCTTGAAATTCAAGCAGAGTGAATGTTCCAATGTCATCCTCCTCCTTCAAAATAATTTGTGTATCTAAGTTGCTCGACCTTCCCATAGGAGATTGGAAACAAGCTCGTCAACCGTATTAAGCTGCTCATTAGTCCAAGAAGAACTGACAATGGCAGAATGGCAGACACCGAGGCTTCCAGTGGAAGAACCGAGCATATGGGTATCCATCTTGTCTGCCTTCTTTAACGCCTTGCATTGTCAAGCTGTCATGCTTGAAATTCTTCAGCCTTATGGGTCTTTTTAAATTTTTATTTTATATTGAATTTATGTGTATGTGTGCTTGTGTCTTTGTGTGTATGCATGCAAATGTACATGTGAATACTCATGGAGGTAGGAAGAGTGTGTTCGCTCCCCTGGAACTGGAGTTATGGGTGGTTGTGAGCTACCTTATGTGGGTGCTGGAAGCTACACCTTGGTCCTCTGGAGGAACAGCAAACACTCTCAACCACCTAGCCTCTCTCCAGCCCTACCCTGTATGTCTTGCACATCATTAGTAAGACTTATTCTAAGTATTTGATTCTATTAGAGATGGGATTTTTGTCATTTTGGAGTCTGCTTTTTTTTAAATATATAGATTAATTAATTTATTTATTTTATGTATATGAGTATACTGCCACTATCTTCAGGCACCCGGAAGAGGGGATCATTCCATTACAGATGGTTGTGAGCCACCTTGTGGTTGTTGAGAATTGAACACGGGACCTCTGGAAGAGCAGCCAGTGCTCTTAACTGAGAAGCCATCTTTCCAGCCCTCATTTTGGATTCTAAACAATAGTTGCTGTTGATACAATTGATATCTTGCTAGTATCTCTCATCTTAGTCCTTAGGATGAAAATAGAAGTATCAACTCCAACTTCCTGAGAGTGGGTCCCGTTTTCCTCGACTTGATTTTCCCTGCTGGTTAGAATGGAATTGATGGCTACAAGCATCCATGTTTAATCTCAAGGTAGAAGCAGGTGCTGAGAGGAAGTAACTAGAACCTTTGAAACCCTGAAGACCATAGCTTGTCCACTATTTCCTTATGTGCAAAGAAATATAAACATATATCATTTACCCATTGTTGTCTTGCATTTCTATAAGATTTGGGCAAGTTGTCGGGCAGGGGTGGCACACGCCTTTAATCCCAGCATTTGGGAGGTAGAGAGAGGCGGATTTCTTTTTTTTTTTTTGGTTTTTCGAGACAGGGTTTCTCTGTATAGGTCTGGCTGTCCTGGAACTCACTCTGTAGACCAGGCTAGCCTCCAACTCTCAAACTCAGAAATCCGCCTGCCTCTGCCTCTCAAGGGCTGGGATTAAAGGCATGCGCCACCACTGCCCGGCAGACAGGCGGATTTCTGAGTTCTAGGTCAGCCTGGTCTACAGAGTGAGTTCCAAGGCAGCCAGAGCTACACAGAGAAACCCTATCTCAAACAAACAAACAAACAAACAAACAAACAAACAAACAAGATTTGGGCAAGTCACTGAAGACCCTGATCATTCATTCATTTGGGAGAAGAATTCCATTATTATACAGACAAAACCCCCAGGAACTGGAATAACTATTCCTTACCAGCCCTGCTAGCAACCACTCTATAGACAGAGATTTACAGACACTTGCTTGACACTTCAGCTGAAACTGTCTAGAAGCCTCCTGAGCCATCAGTATTGTCGGCGTTCCCCACAAGCCCGTGTCTTGAATGCTTCCTCTCCATCTTAGCAACTGTGAAAGACTAGACAGTGAAACTAGGAGGTGGGCTTAGCTGGAGGAAGTTCACTGGGGGTGGGTTCTCGGGAGTGGGTTTTTGGAGGCTTATCCTCACTCACTTCCTTTCTGAGTCCTCCTTGCGAACTGCTTCGCCCTACTCTGCGGACTGATGCTCCGGACAGGAACGCTGACTTGAGGGATGAAGCCCGTGGAAGCTTCTGATGAGGAGACCCACATACCACACCTGCTGGTGTCAACACGCTTCCAAACTGCAGGGGGCAGACCTGCAGAGGGAATCTTCCATTCCCAAAGTTCCCCCGCTTGCCACCCTATAAAGCCCCAAGACCCCCACAGCGCAGATGCAGACTCACTTCCGTGGAGAGCTCACAGCCTTCAGCTGTTCTGATTAAGGAACAATGCTGCCTCTGGAGGTAGCTGTCTTTAGTTCATTTCCACGTTGCTCAGTCATCCCTATCTAACAACTATGCCTAAACCTAAACAATGTTCCCTGAAGGATGCTTTTATTCTTTTCTCTCTCAAGTTACGCTTTGCTCTAGGGTGGCCTTTTTTTCCTTTCAACATAACATAATCATCCCATCCCCATTTTGGAGTAGAGAACATCTTGGCCAGGTACCTTGGCTAACTTCACAAAACACTTTTGGAGGTAGCACGGTCTGTGGTAATTGCTCGGGAGCTACTGGCACTCCCTAATAGAAAAAGAGAAGGTCACAGGCTATCACCTGGACTCTAGTTGAAAAACCCAGCCTGTCGCCATCTTGGGCTTGAAAATCATCTTCTAGTAAAGACAAACTCAGTTCATTCCTCTTTATGATTAAATCTCTGTCTCTTAAGGATTAGGCTATACTCTACCTAGAACCTTAGCTACAAATGGTTCTGTGCTGCCTGTTCCAGGAGACAGCAACCATGCCTTTGTTTCAAAACTTTGTTATGACCATCTTGCAACTCTAACTTTGTTTTAAAATGTTACCATGACCACCTTGTTATGCTACTTCTGAAACCATACCTATTTGTCTTCCACCATTCCCAACCCCATTTGGAAAACCCCTACTCCTGAGCTATAAAAAAAAAAAATCTTGCCCATGTTCAACCCTGAATTCCTGAACCTGGGGTAGACAGTCGGTGTACATGAATAAAAAAGCTTGCTTTAATTGATTTGGCCCTGATGATTTGGGCCAGTGGTCTTTCTCCTTGAATCTTTGGGATTAACACCGGCCATCACTGACTCTGGCTCCGCCCCCCGCTGCAAGGGATCTTGGGAGATATATAGAAAGAAGAAGATAACTGATAAGAGGACTCCAAGACTCGTCTTCCCTGAGGCTATTGTCTAGAAAATGGGGTGGGATTTTAGAGTGGCAGCTGGTTTGAGAACACCCATACTCCTGTAAGTGACCAGTCACCATACTCCTTCAGCAAGCTCAAAACGTTCATTAGTTCATTAAGTTCGAATCCAGTGGGATTGCTCTCTGTTCAGGGTCGTCTGGGATCGTTGGAGAATTCAGGCACTCTGAGCAATCTGCCCTTAAAGAGAGCAGTGAGCAGGACAAGAACATGCCCAGTCTCCCACCACCATTCGGGACTTGGCGACAGCCGAATAGCACAGATAGCCAACTAAGGCAGCTCCTTTATGGTCCAGGACCTCCCTCTTCTTCAGAAACTTTTAAGAGTTTATACCTATAAAGAAACAAATAGCCGGGCAGTGGTAGCACACACTTTTAATCCCAGCACTTGGGAAGCAGAGGCAGGCAGATTTCTGAGTTTGAGGTCAGCTTGGTCTATAGAGTTAGTTTCAGGATAGTAAAGCTACACAGAGAAACCCTGTCTGAATTCCACCCACCCCCCTTTAAAATAGGGATACAAAACTAATTGTTTTCTAGTTCTAATTCTCTCACAGATTTTTCGGGGGTGGGGATTAGGTGGTGGGTAAGTGCATAACATATTTGATACTAAAAGTGTAAAATTCAATGTGAAACTTCCCAGGTTCCATTTCAAATGCCAACCCTAACTGTATATAAACGTTCATTGAGTTGTATAGACTTTGGGTCTGCTTAATTTTGGTGGGTGATGTTCTTACTTATTTATAAATTGTGGTTTACAATAAAGTTTACTTTTAAAAAAGTCAAAAACAAGGACAAAACAAACAAATGAAAACTACCTAACTTTTTCTGAAGGGTCTGAAGCCTCTTCCCTCAGGCATGGAGATTCCTGTCTCCTTGCCTGTGGTAATGGGCCTCTGGCCTGAAGGAAAATCTTCTGCCTCAGTGGTCCTCTCGAACGACCCCTAACCTTATAGTTTGGTGTCAAAACTCAAGAGAAAGATGTCATGGAAACAGATCACCCTGAGCTAGGCTATCTCATCTCTGCCTCTGTAATCCCTAAATCCATTTCCAGGACTTTCTTTAGCTGAGAGCTGGAGGGGTAAGCACAGAGGGTCATCGTGGGAGAGGTTTCCTTAGCCCGCCACCACAGTCTGCTAGGCAGCACAGCTCTTGCCCTCCACACCAGCAAGACCGCCACACCCTGCCTAGCAAGGAGTCTTCAGCACCTGCAGCGGCTGCCTCTCTCACAGTGGGCAGGGCCAAGACTGATGTTTGTACCTTCATTTTATTGGTCTAAGAGATCTATAGATACCCAGGTTTTCAAATCTCCTAAAACGGTGAGTTTCCCCTTTTCTCCACAGTTGATTTGGAGTCTATTTCAATTTGCGAGTCTCTTCCCTTAACCCTGATATACATAAAACAAAACACAAACAAACAGAAAACCAAACTAACCTGCGGACTCCCAATGGCCCTCTGTATCCCGAGAAAAATGCCTTCAGCCAGATTTCTGCATGATGAAGTCTCCCCACCCCCCACCACCGACCCTCAAGTCAAGCTCTTGGGCAGTCTGCCAGAAAACACACTTGCCTGGGAACTTCATAATAAAATTTAAAAACCAATGAGAAGTTACTCCTTCTTTCTAACACTGGATCTACATTTGGCCTTCACTGGGGCCCTCAAGTCTAGGTAAGCTCTGTACTTGGGGATATAAATGTTCTACCTGTTTCAACTAAGGGGACACTTTGATTTCTTATAATCCTGTGTGTGTACTTTGATTTTTTTGTTACAATTTATAATTACTTTCATGTAATTATATGTCATTTCGGCTGTTATATGTAGGTATGGTAATTGTTTTCATATAATGTTCTTTATATATTATGTCCTAAAAACAATCTAACTACCAAAATCAGTGTCTACTTTGTTTACTCATCTTTTTAAATATATTGAGCACCATGCTTGGGATATGCCTATTTTTTTTTAAAGATTTACCTTATGTATATGAGTACACTGTAGCTGTCTTCGGACACACCAGAAGAGGGCATCAGATCTCATTACAGATGGTTGTGAGCCACCATGTGGTTGCTGAGAATTGAACTCAGGACTTCAGGAAGAACAGTCAGTGCTCTTAACCACTGAGCCATTTTTCCAGCCTGGGGTTTGCCTAATTTTAAGGGGTGTGTTCATGTATGTATGTGCATGTGTGTATATGTATCCACCTGTAAACATAAATTTTGCTTAGATGTATTTATTTTATGTGCATGAGTGTTTGGCTGACATGTGTGTAAGTGTACCACATGCAGGCCTGGTCCCTCAGAGGCCAAAAGAGGGCATCAGGTTCCATAGAACTGGAGTTATATCTGATTGTGGTCCACTGTGGGTGCTGGGAGTTGAACTAGGTCTTCTAGGAGAGCAGCCAGTGTTCTTTAATGCTAAGCCACTTCTCCAGTTCATGTGTAAACATTTTTAAAATGATTTCATTCTGCTAAAAAAAAAAAAGTTTTACAAGGTTCTTATCCTTGTCAAACCACACAAAATTTAAAACTAAATAATGGTCATTTTAAAAACCACCTAACTGCCTAAGACATACAGAGACATTTTAAAGTTTGCAGATAATCCTGATGTTTTTGATTATATCATAAATCATATCCTACATTGCTTTTTATAGTATATTGGGGATAATAACTTATTCTGTACTTTCGGACTTAACATGCTTTGCTTATATTCATGCCTGTTGTGTATTTAAGATTCAGTGTACATCTGATGGCTCAGTGATTAGGAATGTGTGTTGCTCTGGGTTTGAGTTGGGTTCCCAGCACCCATGTTTTGTGGATCACAGCCTATAATTGTAGCTCTCAGGAGATCCAATGTCTCTGGCTTCCTCTGGCACCTACACACACACACACACACACAGACACATACACACACACATACACACATACACACACACATACATACAGAGAGAGAGAGAGAGAGAGAGAGAGAGAGAGATTTAAAATAAAATAGAATCTTTAAAACAATGAACAAAATGTATTGAGAAAAAATGGTATTTCTAGCATTTTATAAACAAGGGGAGATACGAACTCATAAATATAAAATATTTGTGTTTTAAGATTTTAGTTTTCAAAAAAGATTTTATTTATTTATTTATTCCATATATATGAGCGCTCTATCTGTATGGACATCTACATGCCAGAAAGGGCATCAGATCCTATTATAGGAGGTTGTAAGCCACCGTGTGGTTGCTGGGACTTGAACTCAGGACCTCTGGAAGAGCAACCAGTGCTCTTAATGACTAAGTTATCTCTCCAGTCCCCAAATATGTTTTTTTAAAAAGTTTTTTTTTTTTAAAGGAGGGAGGGATGCTTTGGGGTGAGAAAGGATTTTATGTGGTAAAATATTTTGTCTGAAAAGTAAAGGATTTTCCTAGAGTGGAAGCAGACAGAGAACAAAACTAGAAGGCACAGCCTTCTATCAATAGTCAATAGCTTCTCAGGCAGTTATAAGTTACATGTTTTTCAGATGTTGCCCCTGGCAGGTTGATCACACTCCAGTAGAAGGCACCATGGTCAACGGAAGTTAGACCTCAAAGGTTATCTACACATCTCTCATTTTCACTAGAAAATAAAACTTCTCTGCATGTCTGCTTGAGGACTCCTGTAATTACAGCAGTTGGGCAGTTGAGGCGAGAACACTGTGCATTTGGGGACAGCCCTGGGGGTCACGGGGTCAGATGAGAGAGGACTTCCCATTTCCATGTGCTGGGAGGGGTTACCATTAGCAAAGTGCCCTTGGATTTGGTCTCAGCTTACTCCAAAGATTAAATACAACCAAGTGACTGTGCTTTCTCTGTCCTGGAAGTTGTGTGTGTGTGTGTGTGTGTGTGTGTGTGTGTGTGTGTCTATGTGTGTGTTGTAGGGGGGGCAGGTTACATGCTTGCCTGCAACTTTCTTTTCGGTGGAGGTTCCAGACAATGGCCTTTGGTTAAGGCCAATTCTACAAAATGCCCTTCATAACTTCCCACCAGCCATCTTCTGTGGGGCTAAAACTTGCAAGGCCAAATTCTGCCTCTCCTCAAAGGGCTTCCTTCCCTATTTTAAGGGGATGTAAATGTCACATAGGAGTGGCAGTTTCCAAGGGAGGGTAAGCATTGGAGACCTGGGACCCTGCTTTCCTAGCACGAAAACAGCTGCCTGCTACCCACAGTCAGCTTTTCTGTGTCAGGAGGAAGACAGAAAGCAATTTCTAAAGCTTCTTTTAGGTTCTGTTTTCAGTGCACATCAGCCTTGTAGCCACGTGTGTCAGGCACAGGGTACCCTTGTGTGACTTACAGGGGTAGTTTCCTAAGCAGACTCCTCTCTTGTGCCCACACCCTGCTTTCAGAGAGAGCATCTGCCTGTAACTCAACCACCCAAGCACTTGGGATGTTAACTCCTAGGCTTAGGGACCTGGGGCAGCTGCAGATCTAACTTCCAATCCCACTATCATAGTCCTGAGGGAGGGGGAATGGAAGTGTTTGTCACTAAGACTTGATTTGTATTCACAGTTCTGACTCCATCACCCCACTGGGAAGCAACAGAACAAACAGCAAACCCAGGAAGTGGTCAAGAACCCAGTTGATCTGGGTTCAATGGAGCTTTTTGTCTTGTGAGCTTTTGGATTTAAAATCAGTGTTTGTGGTAGTCAAATAAAAGCAGTGTATGTGTGTGTGTGCATTTATGTGTGGTGTATATGTGTCTGTGTGATATATGTGTGTTGTATGTGTATGTGAGTGTGTATGTGTGTGTAGTATATGTGTATATGTGTGTGTGTAGTATGTGTGTGTAGTGAATGTGTATGTTGTATGAATATGTGAGTGTGTGTGGTATATGTGTGTAGTGTATGTGTGTGTGCATGTATGTGTGAGGTGTGCGTGTGTGGTATGTGTGTGTTGTATGTGTATGTGAATATGTGTGTATGTGTATATGTTTGTGGTATATGTATGTGTGTTGTGTGTATATGTGAGTGTGTGAGTATGTGTATGTGTGTGTGTAGTATGTGTGTATAGTGTGTATGTGCATGTAGTGTGTGCATGTGTATATGTATTGTGTGTGGGGGGAGAGGTGTGGGTGGTGTCTGTCTGGGGCATGCTACTATCCTTTGACTGGACTAAATAGCCTGGAAAATGCTACAGAAACATACAATTCTTCAAAACAGGAAACAGAATAAGACAGTGACTCATACAGCAGCTGGGTGGGCAGGCAACCAGCATGGTCCCTTCGTTTTCAGTCTTCTCTTGACTTCGGACCTTAGCAGCTGGCTGCAGCTGGGGCAGTTCTCGGGCTGCTGGACAGGTGGCTGACAAGCCCAAGGTCAGCTGCCAGCAATTATGGAGCCGGTAATGATTAGCCAAAAAGTTAGACTATGGAAAATTCCAAATGTTCTGTGCTGAAGACAAACATACCAACTCCTCCGTTCCTGCCCTGTCACATTCTCATCTGCTCTGGGTTTCAACTCTTTCTGTCTGCTTAGGTTTCTTTGAGGTCTCCAAGACTAGAGGATGAGGCTAAGGAAGAAAGTCTCTTCCTTGGTATTGCCAGGCCTGACAATGAAGATGCATAAAGGTGTTCCCCCTCACTTCCCATCTCCACAAATCTCCCATAGACTGGAATGAACAATTGATTTTCTCTCTCCCTCTTTCTCAGTCATTAAACTATAGCCTCCCCCCAATGATCAATGCATCCCAAATGTGTACTACTTTATCTTGTATTATTTGGAGGAGAGAGGGAAGCCAAAGAGACCTTTATTCATAAATTCTTAAAAACTCATCCCAGGCTGGAGAGATGGCTCCATGGTTAAGAGTACAGGCTGGCCCTTTTCGCCAAGATGGCACAGAAAGCGAAGAAGGAAGCTCCTGCCCCTCCCAAAGCCGAAGCCAAAGCAAAGGCCTTGAAAGCTAAGAAGGCAGTGCTGAAAGGCGTCCACAGCCACAAAAAGAAGAAGATCCGAACGTCATCCACCTTCCGGCGGCCCAAGACGCTGCGGCTCCGGAGGCAGCCAAAATATCCTCGGAAAAGTGCACCAAGGAGAAACAAGCTTGACCACTATGCTATCATCAAATTCCCACTGACCACTGAGTCAGCCATGAAGAAAATAGAGGACAACAACACACTTGTGTTCATTGTGGATGTCAAGGCCAACAAGCACCAGATCAAACAGGCCGTGAAGAAACTCTATGACATTGATGTGGCCAAAGTCAATACCTTGATAAGGCCTGATGGAGAGAAGGCATATGTCCGCTTGGCTCCTGATTATAATGCTCTGGATGTTGCCAACAAGATTGGGATCATCTAAACTGAGTCCAGATGACTAATTCTAAATATACACTTTTTTTTTCACCATAAAAAAAAAAAAAGAGTACAGGCTGTACCTCCAGAGGGCCCAGGTTTGATTCCCAGCTCCCACATGGTAGCCCATAAGCATCTGTAACACCAAGAGGATCCAACACTCTGGATTGTAGTGCACAGATATACATGCAGGCAAATTGCCCATAAACAAAATCTTTAAACAAAATAAAACGAATAAAACAAACAAAAGCCCTCTCCCTGTATTTCTGATTTCTAGCTTCTACCGCCATCTGGTTGCTATAAACACACTCTGGTGTGGGAGGGAGGGGGGAGAGGAAGGGGGAAGGAAAGGGAGGGTTCTGAAAGTAAGAGGACTAATTTGGGATATGGGGCTCCGAGGGTGTAAGGTATAGGGCTGGGCTTAGCTGGAGCTTTCTGCAGTTCATCACGCAGTGTATTGGTTACTTTTATATGCTGTGTCAAGGCAGCTTTCTACAGAGACTAGCTTGTGTCTGTCTGAATGGATGAGGGACCTGTCAGTAAAAATCTGATGGTCCATATAGCTTATGCAGGAAATAGGAGGTGGGACATCCAGGAGGCAGAAAGGATTCTGGGAGAGAGCCAGGTAATGGTATCTGAGCACAGGTAACCAGCCTTGTGGCAGAATGTAAATTAGAAGAAATGGGTTATTTTAAGTTATAGTCTATTCAGAGATGAGCCTAGCTATATTGCCAAAATTTTGTAAATCATGAGCTCCCCTGTTTCTTTAAAGATAAGCTACATATAGCTTTTGAAATGTTATATCTCAGCTTGAAATACTAACGTCATTCTTCTAGAAATACAAGTGGTTTTGCTAATAGCATTTACTCTCTGGGGAAAAGGGAAAGAACACACACACACACATCAATAAACAAACCAAATCAAAAGCCCACATTTTTTTGGTTATGAATTGTGCTGAAGAAAACCTGGCTGCCATGTGGCAGGGCTGGAATGGAGACCCGCAGCCTGAATACAAGACTCAGCTCAGTATCATTAAATGGTAGTATCTAGGGACGAACATGGAGCTCAATGGTTAAACTGTCAACTGAGCATTCATGAGGCCCTGTGTTCCATCCTACACACACACATGCATGCATGCGCACACACACTTATACACACTTATACACGTACACATGCATGTACACACATGCACACATACGCGCACACACACACTTACACCCACCCACCCCCACACACATGCACACTGAGAGAGAGGACACATGCATGCATTCACATTGAGAGAGAGCACACACATGCATGCATGCACACACACACAGAGAAAGAGAGAGAGAGAGAGAGAGTTCTGTATCGTTTTGTAAATTAACATCTACCAGGGATGCAGCGTGGCTCAATGCTGGCCCCTGCAATCTTAGCACAAGATCACAAGTTCAAAAAACGTCCTAACTCCATCTATTCCAGAGCTCATTCCCATGCATAGAACGATTCTGTCTTGGCTCTGTGACCCATTCAGCCCAGCCTCTTCTCAAGAGTCCTCCTTCACAAAAACACAAAGACCCACCATACCACAGTCCCTCCTACCTCTGTGGGACAGGCCTTCAAGACCACCCACGGCCCGGAGGCTCAGACAAACAGGTTGGGTACTCATGAGTCAGTCACATAAGGTCTCCCCATTTCTTTAGACTCCTCACGAGCAGAGGCAGCCTTTGCTTCCCAGGGCTTTGAGGAGGACTGTATGAACTGACCTGTGTGCTTGCAACTCTGCAAACCAGCAGTCCTTTGCAGCCCAGGCAAAGAGCCAAGTGCTCAGGTCAGTAGTTCTGTGAAGTGTTGGAACTCCCTTTCAACAGAGAACCTTTCCTTCAAGCAAGATAAAGACACAGTTTCTGGAACTCAAAAGAGGAGGTTACAGGGCACCAGATGCCTGGGCCTCCATGTTGAACTCCTCCACAGAGGAATCATCACAGAGAACACAGTCCTTGCATCATGACAAGGACACTTTCTAAGAGACGCACATTCATGAGGTGTGAGGCGAGCCCTGGAGCTTGGTGTAAACTGCTAGCTTTAGTCACACCCTGCTGGCAAAGGACCGTGCACAGCCCTGACTGAAGGTGCTGACCCTAGCCCGACTCGCGGGACGCTTTCTGCAGGACTCTCGCTTCTGCGCTTGGAGTGATGGCTGAACCACTCCACAGTAAGCCTGCGTACTGCAGCACCCAAGAGTGCATTTGCATTGTTCACCTGCTTTATAGTAAAATAATGTTTTTACCATCAATGCCCTTCATGACACCTCTTATTAGCCAAGGTTAGAGAGGTGGAGAGACACGAATTGTCCAGAGTCAGCAACTGGTGGGAACCTGTTGGCAGTTCGTCTAGGCTCCGCCCACCTGGCAACAGCCAGGTGTGCCTGAATCACTATAAAAGGGGCTGCTCGCCCCCTCCTCACTCTCTTTCTCTCTTCTCTTTTCCTCTTGCTCTTGCTCCTCCCTTACCCTCTTCCCCCTCTCTCCCCCTCCCCCTCTTCCTCTTCCAAGTGCTCATGGCCGGCCTCTACTCCTCTACTCTTTCCTTCTCTCTCTGCCTTTCTCTGTCTCTACTACCTTAACTCCCCTCCCCATGCCCTAAATAAACTGTATTCTTTTTTTTTTTTTTAAGGTTTTTCAAGACAGGGTTTCTCTGTGTAGCCTTGGCTGTCCTGGAACTCACTCCGTAGACCAGGCTGGACTCGAACTGAGAAATCCACCTGCCTCTGCCTCCCAAGTGCTGGGGTTAAAGGCGTGCGCCACCACTGACCGGCATAAACTGTATTCTATACTACACGGTCGCCTGGCTGGTACCTCAGGGGGAAGGGATGCCTCAGCATGGGCCCACAGAGGCACCCCCACACCATACTTCACCTCCACCAAACATATTCCTTCCTTCTTATCTTTTTATAAAACACAACAGAACCCAGGTTCAAACCCGGGGTATCCTACTTTCTGAACTCAGCAGTATAGACAGAAGACCCACTCAGGAGGCTCCCATTCCTCCTCCACCATCAACTGTGCCGCCAGGCTGATCGGTCACTTGTAAACCGGAAATGATGGTGACAGAGTCCGTCACCTTTAGGCTATCTCCTGGCATATGGCAGATGGCCAACGAGAGTCATTTGGTACATCTTGATAACCAGTTGGTAGGTTCCGACTGATTGGTTCAGTCCCCTTCCTCATTTAGTTAGCCTGTCAGAGAACAAGGCAAGGCGTTGTGTGGCTCACGGGCAAAATGTGTGATAAAGAGCGGAGAGCTGCTGGAATCCGGAGAAAGGTATCTGAAAGGCTGCTTACATTTACTTCCTACCCCCTCAGCTGTGGGAGAAGGCACCCCGTGTACCTCAGGGCACACTGATCCAGGACCACGGATGGGAGGAAAGCGATCATCCTCCGGACCAGAAACACACAAGGTTCAGGCCTAGGGGAACAGCCGGGGTCTGATTTATCAGGGCTCTTTCTAGCCAGTCACCTCTCTGAAACTACTCACAGCTGACAGTATTTATGGATGCCTTTTGCCAATTCAGACACTAGGGGGCAGCAGGGATCGGAGGAGACAGCTTCAGTTCACACGACTTCTTTCCTAGAGTTTGGCCAGTTAACGCTTTCTACTCCTACAGCGTATTGAAAACGTTGTCATCTTTCCCGAGATTGTCTTCCTGCCACCCACGCTAGTGGGAAGCTGCAGAACCCAGGGAAACGCCCCCTGTGCACAAGGCTCTTACCTGTCCCTCCGCAGCGGCCCGCTTCGCCCCACCTGCTGCGAGAACCCGCAGGCAGGCTCGCCCTCCTCCGCCAGCTCTTGGGCACCGGGAAAAGGATGTTTTGTAACTTTTGGCTAGAACTTCCAGAGGCCGAGCAGGAAATGTCCTCTGGGACATGGAGCTCAAAGAGTAATCTCGGGTCTTTCTGGAAGACACTCGCAACAACTGCCTGGTATTTAAATCGCTTTCCCTCTCCCTCCCCTTTTCCCTCTCCCCTTCTTCTCCCCTCCTCCTCTCTTCCTCCCCTCTTTTCCCTCTGTCCCTCTCTGTCATGTACTGAAAACATTTTCCTCTGGGTAAACTTGGCTCCAGAACGCTCTCTTTGTGAGAGACTTTCTCATGTTACAAAATGTAGTCCTAAAAATCAAATAAATAAATCCAGAGCTTCCTCCCCGACCTCTGAACTTTTTACTGGGAACATTTTTTTGGTAGATTTTTTTTTCACCCCTGATCCTTTGGATTCCAAGAAAATACACGCCCACGTCCCTTTTATTGGTCCCAGCCTTGTTTCTTTCTGGAGCTAAAACAACAACAGCTGGTAGAAGACAGCCTTTTAATTGTTGGCGCCCAACTGAGCCCTCTCCTGTTGAGGCGACCGCCCTGTAGCTTGCTTGTGTGGAGCTCAGTAAGAGGTGCCTAAGAAGGGTCTTTGGGACAGAACTGGTTACCTTTCCCAACTTATTATCTCCTCTGGCACCCCGGGATGGGACCTGGGGTTGCTCTGGTCTGAGGGGCCCATCGGAAGATTTGGTTGTTGGTAACCAACCACCTTTAGCCTTTCTATGACTGGGCACACGGCCACCACAAACTGGAAACCTTTAGAACAACTGACCCTGTAGGGAAACTCAGCAATTCTCAGTGCTGACTGGGGATGTGTTTGCAATCGGGACATGGGCTAGCTGGCCTGTTCTTTGTTTTAGCAGAAAGCAGGTAATAAACTAATGTAAGCAAGACTGTAAGAAAAGGTATTTTTAACAATTCATATGAGGTTAGAAATTTTTCCTTAGGACAAATTTTTATTAAATGTATTTTAACTGATACATAAGGCCATAAAAACTATAATATGTGGCAATGAAAGTTAGCCCCCATTATTATAAGTATTTAATTAGGGGCTGGAGAGGTGGCTCCGTAGTTAAGAGTTGCTCTTAGGGAGGATGCTATTTTGGCTCTCAGCACCCACATGGTGGCTCACAACCGCCTGGAACTCCAATTCTAGAGGACATAGTGCCCTCTTCTGGTCACTAGGGGCACTGCACACACAGTGCACAGATATACATTCAGGCAAAACATCTATACAAAAAAATCTTTGAAAAACTAAGTACCTATTCTATATTCTAATATACTGAACCACAGCAGTGAAATGAACATAGAGAACACTCACTTTATTTTTTATTCTCAAATGATCTCAAGAGCTACACTCTGAAAAGCAGTAGACAGAGGCTATCAGATAACTAAACACCAGATAAGCCAAGTTTTAAAACATGGCTTCTGTATGTAGCTGTGATAGGGTGTGAACTTGGCGTGCCCACAACCCCAACCCAAATCCCAGCACACACAGAGAAATAAATAAATAAATAAATAAATAAATAAACAAATAAATAAATAAATGATGGCTTCTGCCCCAATTTAAGGACAAAGTTCTAATTCTGTTGACTTAAAAATATGCAGCTCTTGGGGCTGTGGAGATGGCTCAGCAGTTAAGAGTACAGGCTGCTCTCAGAGGGTCCAGGTTCAATTCCCAGGACCCACATGGCAGCTCACAACTGTCTGTATCTCCTGTTCCAGAGTATTGGGCACCCTAACACAGACATACATGTAAAGTGAAAATTTCTGGTTTCTTTAACAAGTGTGTCACATGATGTTTTGCTGGACGATGTCTTGTGGGAGGGCATGTGATCTTTTGCTGAAAACAGACACTTGAGAGGGTACATGATGTTTAAAAAGAATATAAATGGAACCCCACAAACAGTAGATGATGCCCTTGCATTGCTACATGGTGCGACACCTCGCTGGTCTTCGCTGGTTTTCTCTTCATAGAGAGAAACACGCCAAAGAACTTCTCATGGTATTCCGGCTGATTTTGACCAGTTCCGATGACTCATGCGGGTTTGGCAAAGCCTTGTTGCTTCTTCGGGATCTTGCCACTACTACTGATTCGAGTTTGGTGTTTGCTATAGAACTAGATTGCTGGTATCCTAACAACGAAGAGTGGACTCTCCCCGAGGAACTACTTCTAAGCAGGTTCACAACCCTGCTTTCCTATTAACCTTCTTTTCCCTGCCTCTGGTCGGTGCGTAGGTTGATGCATTTAAGAACCCTAAGTAGGTTTTAAAATAAATCTAAGCTTACATACATGTAGGCAAAAATCAAAACCAAAACAAAAACCAAACAAAAAAACTAGTGCACTTGAAGTGAAATATATATATACACACATATACACATATACACACATATACACACGCATACACATACACATACATATACATATAAGTTGATTAAAAAATATGCCACTCAGTGGGCACAGCCTTTAGGGTTAGGGCATGGGGCTATGGCAAGCCAAATTAATACAATGGCATTTCTAGTTCCCATCCTGAGAAGAAGAATTACTAGACTTGTGCTCAATTGTTAAACTAGGTGTGTGTGTGTGTGTGTGTGTGGTGTGTGTACAAGCCTGCCTGTGATTGTGCAGACCAGAGGTTGGCACCAAGTGTCTCTCTTTCTCTGAATCTCACTGGTTCAGCTAGACTGGCTGGCCAGCAAGTCCTAGGCATCCTCCTATCTCTACCACCCCAGTGCTGGGATGACAGGCAACTTCACACAAGTGTGCAAGGGAGCACACGGGTGCATGCGCTCACACACACACACACACAATTAAGACAAACTAAATAATTTTTTGTTTTTTTTTTTTTTGTTTTTTGTTTTTGTTTTTGTTTTTTCGAGACAGGTTTCTCTGTGTAGCCCTGGCTATCCTGGAACTCACTCTGTAGACCAGGCTGGCCTCAAACTCAGAAATCCGCCTGCCTCTGCCTCTCAAGTGCTGGGATTAAACGTGTATACCACCACTGCCCAGCTAAGACAAACTAAATATTTTAAAGAAGAAAACAACCCGTTCCAGGGAGGATGGAGGCTGCAGGAGGGAACCCTTGTACCATGCTGACAGAACTGAAAACTGACATAGCCACTGCAGAGATTAGAATAGCGGTTCCTGCAAAGTGCTGATGTTAAAGCTACATGACCCAGGCTGGCCATTTCTGGGAATACCCTTAAAGGAATCTCAGCGCACCAGAGAGATACTTAGACATGTTTATTACTGCAGTATTCACAATAGGCAAGATACGGAATTGTGGTTCAAAACTCGTGCAAGGCGCGGCACGGGCCTGACTCAGGCAATCTTCAGAGCTGCGGCACAGGCTACAGCGGTGGTCCCAGCTGATCTCGCCAGCTCGCGGGTCAGGGCGCACCGGCGCCCCTCCACTGACTCTGTCCCAGAACCACGGTTGCAGAGGAGAGAGAGAGTCCAGTCCGGACGGCTGGGACAGGGAGAGCGGGGACCCAGGGTGAGTCTCGGGGCAGCCCACAAAGGCGGGACCGCTGTTGTAGGGGAGAGTGCACCGCAGACGGGAGTGCAGGGAGAGCAGAGAAGGCTTTTCCCCTCCCTGCTAGTTTCCCACTTACACAAAGAGAGTCCAGAGTCTCAGGAGACACTTGGAATTGAAGACATGGAAGTTTTATTGGTCATGTTGATAGTTGTATCTGGATGGCCTGCTCTCCCACAAAATGCCAGAAGGGGCTTGCTTATATTGGGGAGCGGGGAAAAGGGAGGGGCTAGGCCTTTAGGTAATATATAAATCTTGAGGCAGAGACCTGTTTCGCCCCCTCTACCTGCGCCTTACGTGACCCACTGCATGTTAGGGCTCTGGGCTCTGGGGCGTGGCCAAACACCCCAGGACTTCCACAGCCCCACAGGGAATGTCTTAAGTGACTACTAGCAGCTGATAAATAATTACATATATATATATACACACAAACAAACAAAATAAGAATTGTATATATATACAAACACACATACACACTAGAATGATAAAAATGAATGAAATTATGTCATTCTCTGGAAAATGGATGGAACTGGAGGTCACCCTATTTATTAACAGAACCCGGAAGACTAAGGCAGCAGGCTCTCGAGTGTGAGGCCAACCCAGACAACAAGTAAGTGTCTAAACAAAACAGTGAGACTGGAGAGATGACTCAGAGGTTAAGAGCACTTGCCGCTCTTGTTGACAATGACCATCTGATCTCTCTCGTCCACCCACGTCAGGCTGCTCACAACTCACAACTGCACCTCCACCTTCCGAGGATTCAATACCATCTTCTGGCCTACAATCCGGCACTGACCAAGTACCTACTATGTGTGCCAGGCTGGCCTACGACACAGCACTGATAAAATACCTACTATGTGTGCCAGGTCTGTTCGGAAAATTCTCAGAAAAAAAAAATTTCAGCATCACAATTCTATCAAGTACTACTGCTTTTTGGTTTTTAAGGTATAGTTTTATTTTAATTATGCATATATGTGGTGGGGGGTTGGGGTATATACATGTGTAAACAATGCCCTCAGAAGCCAGGAAAGGGCGTCAGATCCCCTGGAGCTGGAGTTATAGACAGTTCTGAGCCACCTGATAGAGATGCTGGGACCTGAACTCTGACCCTTTGCAGGAGCAGGACACACTCCTGTGTCACATCTCTGCAGCCCCAAGCACAGAACTCCCACTCTACAAAAGAGGCATTGTGCTCTGTGTAGATTTTGCAATGATACTTTCTGGTGTTAAGATTGTTAGTGGTCTGAACCTTTGAAACAATTTATTTTCTTTTTTTTTAAAGATTTATTTATTTTATGTATGTGAGTACACTGTTGTTGTCTTCAGACACACACTAGAAGAGGGCATCAGATCCCATTACAGAAAGTTGTGAGCCACCATGTGGTTGCTGGGAATTGAACTCAGAACATCTGGGAGAGCAGAAGACGGTGCTCTTAACCACTGAGCCATCTCTCCAGCTCCCAACAATTTACTTTCAAATGATATATTCTGATCATACCTTTTGTCTCCCCTAGCTCCTCTCCATGGTCCTCCCCATAGTCCTCTCCACCCATTCAACACCATGTCCTTTTTATGTTTCTTTTCTCTTCCTTCCTTCCTTCTTTCCTTCCTTCCTCTCTCTCTTCTTCCTCTTCCTCTTCCTCATCTCCTTCTCCTTCTCCTTCTCCTTCTCCTTCTCCTTCTCCTTCTCCTTCTCCTTCTCCTTCTCCTTCTCCTTCTCCTTCTCCTTCTTCCTCTTCTTTTAAAGACAGGGTTTCTCTGTGTAGCCCTGGCTGTCCCAGAACTCACTCTGTAGACCAGGCTAGCCTCAAACTCAGAGACCTGTTTGCCTCTGCCTCCTGAGTGCTGGGATTAAAGGTATGTGCCAATATCTCCTCGCATTTCTTTATTTTTTTTAAACTAAACAAAAACAAGAGACACACACAACACCCCTGACCCCCCAAAATCCCACAAAACAAAGATTAAAATCAATAAGACAAAAAATTCCCAAAATAAAATGAGACTAAACGTCTACAAAAATACCATTGAGCTCATTTTGTGTTGGATAAACTCTCCAGCCATGAGGTCTACCCTGAAATGTGGTTGATCTAGCCAGTGAGATTCCACTGGTGAAGACTGATTTTCCCTTTGCTAGCTGGTATCAGTTGTAAATATTTTCTTGGTCAGGAATCGAAGCCCATATCTCCATCTAAGTGCTAGGACTCAGTCTGCCTTGAGCCTGTTCAGGGTCTGTGCGTGCTGCCACAGTCTCTGTGAGTTCATATGTGCATCAGTCCTTTGTGTCTGGATGAGGCACTTTTTAAAATTTGTGATACCCGTTACCCCAGCAACTCCCTATGAATCTCCATGTTACATAAATATCATCCATTCATTCTTTCCAGCTAGGAAATATTTATAAAAATCAGCGTGCACAGCATTGGCCCAGGAGATGCAGGAATGCCCGAGGGATACTTGTAATTTCCTATGCAGAGAAATGAACGCTCTTGTATCATTCAACCACCTGTACGCACCGGAGAAAAACAAATTGTTACAGCCATTGTTTTCGCAATCAAGTCAAGTTTGAAACATTGTTGGCTTTCTGGTTTCCTGGAACTCACTCTGTAGACCAGGCTGGCTGCAAACTCAGAAATCCACCTGTCTCTGCCTCCTAAGTGCTGGGATTAAAGGTGTGAGCCACCACTGCCCGGCCATTGTTATCTTTCTGAAAGATATCCTTTATCCAGTTCCAAATTAGTGTGGAGATTTCATGTTAACAAGCTCATATGTGTGCTTTTGTGCCTAGCTTGGCTTTCTTCATCTAACATAGCAAGCTCAAGGGTCATCTATGACTATGCATATATCCATCAATACTTCATTTCCTTTTATGGCACAACTTTCTGAAGATACTAATAACCACTGAACAGTATAATCACAGTGGGTGGGTTTATATCCTGTGGACTATATGTAAGGAAAGCTGTCTCAAAAACAAAATTTGGACAGGCACGGTAGCTTGCACCTGCATTCAAGGGCACAGGAGGCTGAAGCAGGAAGACAGGGAGTTTGAAGCCAGCCTGGGCTATATAGAAAGATCCTGTCTCAAACTTAGCAACAAATGAAGCAACCACACATGGCTCCATACCTGAAAAAAGGGTGGTGTCTGTTTATCCTTTGACTCAGCCCAACTTCTAGACAAACCAGAAGAGGTCATCAGATCTCATTACAGATGGTTGTGAGCCACCATGTGGTTGCTGGGATTTGAACTCAGGACCTCTGGAAGTGCAGTCAGTGCTCTTAACCACTGAGCCATCTCTCCAGCCCTCAGCCCAACTTCTAAAGTGCCGTTTTGAATGTAGTTTCTTATTTTCCTAGCTGATTCATTTTGATATTTATTTTGAGACATTCAAGACATCATCAGGGAAAACAAAAAATTCATGGGAAGAAGCAGCTCTTTGAATGACTCTTCTGTGAGCTGTGTTCAGTCTCTGAAGAATATTATCTCTGGGGAATGAGATTCCAAAGCTCACTTCACTTCTGCTTCCTTTAAAAAAAAAATGTCATAAGCCAGGTGTAATGTTGCACACTGGGATTCCAGCACTCAAGAGACTGAGGCAGGAAGATCAAAGTTCAAGGATAGCCTGGGCTATAATACAAGTTCCAGACCAACCTAAGCAACATGAAAACCTGTCTCCAAACATAATTAAGTTATCAAGTAAAGAGATTAAATAAAGTATTTAAGGGATTTTTAAAAGTGAAATCATACAGAGATACAGAGACTCAGAAGTCTGAGAATAGTCACTATATTTGAAGAAGGGATACAGTTTTGCTGCCTTAAGCAGATTAAAATTCACCCTAATTTTTCATTGTGTAGATATGTATGAGCAAACTCTGACTTTATTCCAGGATCTTCGCAAGCTTTAGGAAGTGGGTCTGGCCAAGGAGCCAGCTCATGAACAGTGAAGTTGGCCGCTCAGGACTTTACATTAGCATACACAGTTGAAATAGAGTGGGCAGGGTGAGTGGACCATGCACCAGGCCAGACAGAGAACAGGGGCTTCTGTGGTATGCAGGGAAATGTCAAACCATTTCTGAGAGAGGGGGCGTGGTAGGGGAGAGAGAATATGCTTTGGAGACTTAACTTTATTAACTAGTACACATGTGTTTGTACACCATATGTGTGTATGCTTGTGGGGGCCAGAAGAGGGCACCAGATTCCCAGGAACTAGGTGTTGCAAACCAAATTTGTGACCTCTGGAAGAGGGTGTGAGTACTCTTAACTTCTGAGTCATCGCTCCACTTAGAAATCATATAATGGGGCCAGTGAGAGGAATCAGAGGATAAAGGCACTTGCTGTCAAATCTGAGTTCAATCCCCAACATACATGGTACCCAGGACCCACATGGTGTGGGAGAGAACCTGCCACCCACAGACTATCCTCTGACCACACACACACACACACACAAATAAATAAATAGATAGATAGATAGATAGATAGATAGATAGATAGATAGATAAATACATGTATTTTTAAAAATTTAAAGAGTAGTACAAAATAATTTTTTTTTTAAAATAAAGGCATGTTTTAGAGTTCTAGTATCTCAGTCAGGTCTCTATTGCTGCGATAGAACACCATGACCAAAAGCAATTTGGGGAAGAAAGGGTTTATTTCACTCTCATTTCCTTTCAATAGTTCATCATCAAAAGCAGTGAAGGCAGGAACTCCAGCAGGGCAGGAACCTGGAGGCAGGAGCTGATGCAGAGGCCGTGAGGGGTGCTGCTTACTGGCTTGCTCCCCATGGCTTGCTCTGCCTGCCTTTTTATAGCAACCAGGACCACCAGTCCAGGGATGGCCCCACCCACAATAGACTGGGTCCTCACCCATCGATCACTAATAAGAAAATGCCTCTTGCCTGGCAATGTTGGCACACACCTTTAATCCCAGCACTTGGGAGACATAGGCAGGCAGCTCTCTATAGTGTTTGAGGCCAGCCTGGTCTGCAGAGTGAGCTCCAGGATTACCAGGGCTACATGGAGAAACCTTATCTTGAAAAACAAACAAAATAACATAAAAAAAAGCAAAACATAAAAAAAGAAAAGTAAAAGAAAAAGGAGAAAAAGGAGGAGAAAAGAAAAGAAAGAAAATGTCCTCAGGCTTACCTCCAGCTGTTCTTATGGGGACATTTTCCTGGGGCTCTCTCTTCCCAGATGACTCTAGCATGTGTCAATCTGACATAAACTTAGCCAGCACATCAGAAAATGGTAAAGACTACTTTTTTAATATATTGATTTTGTATCCTACAACCTTACTATGTTTATTAGGTCTAAGAGGTTTCTAGTAGATGCTGTAGTGGGTTCCTTCCACACTTGTTTACTTATTCATTTTTACATCCCAATATTGGCTCCTCCCCTCCCAGTACCCCCCTCAGCAGAACCTCCCCCTTCCTTCCTCCCCTTCTCCTTTGAGAAGAGGAGATCCACCTTTAGGTATCACCTTCCCCCACTGCCCTCCCACCTCTCCACTGCACACACACACACCCACACACACATACACACCCACACAGATTGGTCACTGTAGGACTAGGCACATCCTCTCCTACTGAGACCAGACAAGGCAGCTATAGTGTCTTTTAAGTAAAGGATCATGTCGTCTGCAAAAGGGGGTCATTTTCCCTCTGTGTCTTTCTCTCGACAAATTGATTACTGCTAAGACTTGAAACCCTATGAAAAGCATGAGCTATGGGAATGGGGAACAATGTCTCATTCTTGACTTTTAGAGAAAATACTGTTTGTCTCCATTTAATACAATGTTAGCGATAAGATATATATATCACAAATCTGTAGCTACACACACACACACACACACACACACACACACACACACACACATATACACATAGTGTTATTTTGAGGTACATAGTTCTTAAATTCTCCAGAACCTTTATCCTAAAGGCATGCTGTACTTTGTTAAGGTTTTTCAGCATCAATTGAAATGACCATGTGGTGTTTGACCTTAAGTTTATTTATATGGTGAATTACATTTGCTGATTTACATAGGTTGACTCAGCCTTACTTTTCTGGGACAAAGCCCACTTAACCATAAAGGTATAACCTAATGTGTTCCTGAATTCAGGCAAGTATCTTGTTGAGAATTTTTGCAACTATTTTTGTCAAACAAATTGGTCTATAGTTCTCTCTCTCTCTCTCTCTCTCTCTCTCTCTCTCTCTCTCTCTTTCTTTTTTTTCCTGTGTCTTTACTTAGTTTGGGCATCAGAATAATACTGACTTCATAGAATGGATTTGACAGTGTTCCTTTGCTTTCTGGTTTGAGGAACAGGGTAAGAAGCATTGGTCTCAAGTCTCCTAGGACCTGTCATAGGACTGAGCCGTGGCTCGGATCAGTCCAGGCTTTTGAGTGATGATCCCATCCTGTTGCTTGGAATTAGTCTGTTAAAGACACTTCTGTCTTCTGGACTGTGTTTTGGCGAATGACACACATTTAGAAATTCTTCTACTTATCCAGCTTTTCAGACCATGGTTTTCATGGGACTCTCTAGTGATGCTCTGCATTTCAGTGGAGTCCATTGCAGTGACATCCTTTGACCTCTAAGTTTGTTATTTGTGCCTTCTCCCTCCCTCGCTCCCAACCCCTCTCTTGTTAGCTTGGCAAACTGGGAAACGAACGGTGAAACTGGTACTGAATAGAGTCTCTGGCCAGAGGTTTCATTATTAGCGTTGAGGCTTTGCTTGATGTGACTGATATTAACATCTCAAGGTAGATTATATAGCAGTAAGTAGCTCCATCCTGGGCCCTGAAATACCATTTGTACAGAAAGGGAAGACAATTCAGTGGCCCTTCTGGGCCCTTTGCCAGGACAGTGAATTGTTTTTGGTAGGGAGATGTAATTTTCAAAGTGTCCAGTAGATGGCGGCATTACTGTTTTCAGAAGAAACTCCCAACTTAATTTTTTTTCTGCTGAGAGTCACTGCAGTAGACCGACCAGGTCTTTTCTATCAGGCACCAGTCTTGTAAGCCAGAACTATTTGGTAGAAGCATGGGCTGTCGGGGCTGACATAGACACAAGCTTTTGAGTGCACACACATGTTCACTTGCACGGTGGGGTTTGGAGGGTTGGGAGCCTTAGTGGTCTCACTGGGCAATTGGATCAGCCCCTGCCCTACTGTGTGCTGAAAGCACTACATGGCAGGGCAAACGGCCCTATCTGTTTGACCACAGGGTGTTCTCCTACTCCAGAGGAGGTTCAGCATATCAAAAAGTATATTTACTGTGTACTACCTTTTCAAAATCTGAAAAGATTCAGAACCCCAAAGCACATTTAGCCTCTGGTAAAAGCTGCTGGGTTGATGTGACATAACACAGTTGTGGGGGTGAGAACACACGCACCTGTAGGATGGACACAGAGAGGTCACACCTGAAGGGTGCACACAGAGAGGTCACACCTGAAGGGTGCACACAGAGAGGTCACACCTGAAGGGTGCACACAGAGAGGTCACGCCTGAAGGGTGCACACAGAGAGGTCACACCTGAAGGGTGCACACAGAGAGGTCACACCTGAAGGGTGCACACAGAGAAGTCACGCCTGAAGGGTGCACACACACAATCCGGGGCCTCCACTGCTGTTCTGTCCCTATCCATACTAACCAGAGTCTGCACAACTGGAGAAAATGCCCAGAAGGACACAAAACAGAGTCCCCACTGACATATGCACATCACAACACCCATGACTATAACATGTCTAAAACCGCAACCCTTTAAATACAATTGTGGTGACTGCACCACCATAAAATTATTCCATTGCTACTTCATCATGATGTCATTTTGATGCTGTTATGGATTGTAATGTAAATATCTCATATGCAGCATATCTGATATGTGACCCCTGTGGAAGGGTTGTTTGATCCTGAAGGGGTCTCAACTCACAGGTCAAGAACTGCTGATATATAGGAAGCACCTGGTATTGTGATTAATGACCTTGGAGCCTTCTGTTGCGCCTATTCCACATTTATGGGTTAAACCAAGGAGCTTTATGTTGCTTAGGTATTGGGGACAGGGGTGGGGTATAACATACCAGGTAAGACAAAAGAAGGGTCCAGAAGCATCTATGCTGAAAGGAAATAGGAAGGCCTGGCTCACACACAGCATACTCGGGGGCTCTTTCCCAGCCGTCCCTGAAGCCCCAACACTATCATTGATGGTTACTCTGTGTGCTTCACTTATCTAAAATGTTTGCTCAGGAGGGATGTTGAGGGAGGCAGGGAGCCGCTGAGGTGAGAATTTAGGTTATTTCTTGACCCTCTGGAATAAATAGCAAGAGGGCCCGGGGCTCTGAGACCCATCCAATGTCACTTAAGTAGACGGCTGTGGGGGGTTGAATATGCTTGGCCCATGGAGTGCCACTCTTTGGAGGTGTGGCCTTGTTGGAGGAAGTGTGTGGCTTTTGCTGTGGGTGTGGGCTTTAAGACCCTCACCCTAGCTGCCTGGAAGACAGTCTTCCCCTAGCTAGCTGCCTTCAGAACAAGAAGTAGAACTCTCAGCTCTGCCTGTACCATGCTGCGTGGATGCTACCATGCTCCCACCTTGATGATAATGGACTGAACCTCTGAACCTGTAAGCCAGCCCCAATTAAATGTTATCCCTTATAAGAGTTGCCTTGGTCATGGTGTCTGTTCACAGCAGTAAAACCCTACTAACCGAGACAATGGCCATGCCCACCCACACTACAGGCATAACTAAGGTCTTGGGACTCTTCAGATGTCCCAGATCCTGCTGGTTGCCACTTTGTCTTTGCAACAAGCTGTTCTTGGAACCTCCAGTGCCTCTAGCTTCCTTCTGGCCTGCTTAGTTCCTGTCAGTCCCTCTGTATCACCCAGGGATACACCCAGGAAGGATGTCTTCCTTCCTCTGACTTTCCTGTCAGTGTCGAGTCACCCCTGGTGACCCTGTAAACACAGTGACAAACTCTGTTGGAACAATCACATCAGTTTCTCCACCCCCAGTCCCCCTCCCCACACACACACAGCGAGGATCACTGAGTCCCCACTTTCCACAGCCTTAGCTACACAGGCTGCTACAAGGTTCTCCACAGATGCCGGTGTACTGCATGATTGGTGGTGGAGACTGGGTTAAGCTTATTACCCTTAGAAAAGAACTCAGAACTCCGAGAGGCCTGTTAAGAATCTACGAATTAGGAAATGACCTAGGTCTACCACTGCCACAGGAAGACACTTAAATGTACTCACTGTCACGTTCTCCACCGTGTGATCTGTCATGTTACCCTGGGGCAGGGGCTGTGCTTCTGGGAAGTGCACTTGAAGTCTCAGCCTAGGGGCCAGCTCATGTCTGTCACCAGCCAGCTGTGTGGCCATCCAACGTCACAGTGAAGTTCTAATCCCCACTTCATTAGGGCAACAGAGGGGTTGAGCAGCTGAGGTCTCAAGTTCCTTTTTCTTTTTTTCTATTCATTCATTCATTCATTCATTCATTCATTCATTCATTCATTTTTCCCAGTGTGTGTGTGTGTGTGTGTGTGTGTGTGTGTGTGTGTGTGTGTATGTGTGTGTTTGAGTAACTGCTCCACCACTGAGCAATAACCCCGGTCCTGAGGCTCCTTGTTCTGATATCTTGTGGCTTTGAGTACACAGAGTTATGATTCTACCGGATACACCGTGACACCTACATAAACTCGCTGATGTCAAAAACAGGACCTGTACAGAGACACGGACTGTGTGAGCACCGGCAAAATGATCCCGGCAGTGTGACTCGGTGGCTGGAAGATGGTCAGAGAGAACATTTCTACTGACTGACTCCTTTTCAGTCTTTGGGAGCGCTGGGCACATAGCTCAGTTAGCAAAGGAGCCGGAGTTGGATGATACATGCCCATAATTCCAGTTTGGAAGAGAGAGCTGGGGAAGGAGGGTATTCATTTTGAAAATTCAGCTCCTCAGAGTCCCACTGTGTTACCCAGTGACTGGGATTTCTTTCTTTCTTTCTTTCTTTCTTTCTTTCTTTCTTTCTTTCTTTCTTTCTTCCTTTCTTTCTTTCTTTCTTTTTTTTTTTTTTGTTTGTTTGAGACAGGGTTTCTCTGTGTAGCCCTGGCTGTCCTGGAACTCACTCTGTAGACCAGGCTAGCCTCGGACTCAGAAATCCGCCTGCCTCTGCCTCCCAAGTGCTGGGATTAAAGGTGTGCGCCTCCCAGTGTGACTGGGATTTCAAGGTCAAAAAGGAGCTCAGCAAAGACTTGAGCTATTCTGTGAAAATCCTGTAGTGACAGTTGACTGACTGCTTAATTGGACATGGGTGACAAGCCCCAGTGAGCCCTGCAAATTTGATAAGGCTGTGAGTAGGTACTATAGGAAAATTTCTGCCGCCCCATTAACTTCTCCCCTGACTACCATCAGAAACACACACGCTTGTACAAAGCCAAATTTCTATTCCAAACATCTATCTAGATCTGCCTGCCTGCCTGTCTGTCTGTCTGTCTGTCTATGAGACCGTCATATCTATAGTTTCCATATATAAGGATCCAGACAAATGCTGATAGTAAGACCATTTTCCATCTCTATGGATCACGTGCAGTCGTATGCGTCATAATTTCCTAAACAATGCCGTCTAACAGTTAGACTCAGCATTTGCTCTGTATTAGGGATCTTGAGTGCAGATGATTTGACACACATGGGGGATAAACATAGGCTAGAGGCAAACCTGGTATAAGCATCTGCAGTTTGGGCATCTCTGGGGAAGTCCTAGGAACAATGCCACAGATGCTGGGGGTGGATGCAAACTCAGTCACACAAACCAGCAGCACAGAAAGCAGTCTCTCCTTTCCCCATCCAGAGACGCTCAATCCACCGGCGAACCCTGTCAGCTCCTTCCTCAGATGAGGTCTCATCATCACCTCTGGAAGGAAACAGACCATGCCTGGTTCATCAGTGCCAAAGCAAGAGACTCCCAAAGGGCCCAGTTTCTGTTCTTGCTCTCTGTTAAACAGCAGCCAGAACAACCCACCTTCTGTAGTTTAAACCCCAGTGGCTTCCTAGTGTTAGTGTGGGATCCTTCAAATGCCCCATGGTGGCTAGACTTGCCTATGTCCTCTCTCTAGCCTTGCTGGTCAGGTCCCTTTCTGAGCCTCAAATACGCCCAGTATCTTGCTGCTGTGTCTTCAAATATATCCTTGTTTTCCCTCTCAGATCTTCCCCTAACAGGGACCTTGACCAATGGTACAGATTGGTCATGTACACCACATCTCCAGGAACTCAAACAAACAAAAAAGATGCTAAAAAACTGTTACATAAAATACGTCCCTCCGTTCCGACCATGACAAATTCTTCCTAATGACAAATCTGAAAAGTCTGTGCTAAACACATGGGAGCAAAATAGAACAACTGAATTCAATTATTACTGTGCATGTCTGAGTGTTCTGGGTTTTTGTTAGTGAAATTTGAATAAGTAATCAAACGGGGACATGCATTATTTATAACAAAGTATACATTTATTGCACAGAGATATTTTTACTTAAGGAAAATCACTACTATGGTTACCATCAGGTAATTTATATTCTATGAAGGTGAGCTATTAAGAAGGGTTTTAAATGCTATTGTCTCAATGTGCAGAACTTAAGCATGGTCTCACTGAAAATATAACAACCATAAATTAGAAGTTAAAATGGTTTTTTATGTATGCTTTCAAAAGAGTTACTTTACTCAAGTTCTCAGAATTATTTATAATTACATGAATTCGTATTCAAATGTGTGGTGTGAATTTGTATAATAATTATTTGAAATACTGCTTGAGAATTCAACTAAATTATATACAACAGTCCTTGTATTTGAGTTTTTGTTTGCTTGCCTGTTTGTTTGTTTTTTTTCTAGGAGTTGAACCTGGGCCTCGTTTATGCTAAATATGTACTACTTTCAGCAACATCCCTTCAGTGTTCTCAGCTTTAGTGTTCTAAACACTATCTGGCTGTTTGGGGGTTGTTTGGTTGTTTTGGTTTGGCTTTAGTTTTGGTTTTAGTTTTTTGAGACAGGGTTTCTCTGTGTAGTCCTGGAACTCACTCTGTAGACCAGGCTAGCCTCGAACTCAGACATCTACCTGCCTCTGCCTCCCAAGCGCTGGGACCAAACGTCTGCATAGACCATCTCTGCCCAGCTCCAGATGGCTGTTAAGATAAAGGATTGACGTGTTTCAAGCAACAGACAGGTAACAAATTGTTTAAGGTTAACACTACAAAACGTTCCTTCGTCTACGTGCATGGCTGCAGATACTCCCTTTAACCCCTGAGCATGCGCAGAGCGCAAACACAGAGGATGTCCAGAACCCCAGGACACAATCTTTTGTTCAGCCCACTGAGTAGATGTTATCTGAGAAGGAGCCCTGGGTACATTAATCTGTTTGTCCTCTTACCCAAGCGCATCAGCCATGTGACCCTGTGTTTGTCTCATCTTTGGCAGACCACAACCCACAACAGTGATGCATGCGATGAGGTGGTAGAGAAGCATCTGCCTGGAGTCTGAACAAGATGAGTAAACACGGATGCCTGTGAGCCTTTGAATCCCATGGCCCAGGGTGTGGCCTCTATTGCCTTGGCCAAAGGTAACTCCGTTCAGTAAGGTCACGCCTCTCTTCTCGCTTAGGACTTCTTTGCTGCAAGACCTTCCTAGCCTACTCTGCACACCTGAGAGTGGTGCCCACCTCCCCACCCCCAATTGTCTGTATCCTGTCGCTTTCTGTGTTGTTCAACAGAGTCAACTCATCCTGTATCTCGTTAGTGTTTGTTTTGAAGCAGGGTCTCAAACTAGGGATCTTTCTGGCTCCTGGCTCGAGTGTCAGGACCGCAGGCAGGAGCTACTGTAGACATGACATTGTGGATTATGTACCACTCCTATCTTCTTTACCCTCCATACTTTCTGCCGTATTCATAGAGTGTTAGGAGCCTTTTGGCAATGATCAGACACTTGTGATCATAAAATTTCAGGGCTGCCACTGAGCCATGCCTTTGTGCTTGCTCACTGCCTACTCCCTTGAGAGGTCCTGAGAGATCCTGCGGAGCGCTGATGCAGAGGTGCCTCATTAGTCACTGGGAGCCAGTAGACCAGCTGGAAATGAAACCAGACTCTTCAAGTAAAGCCTGGGTTTTCCCCTAGGCGCACTGGGGTGCGGAGGAGGCCCACAGGATGCCTTAGCATTCCAGCCCGCTGGGCAGGCACGCATTTCTTCCTCAAGAGGGCGCCAGCCGCCTGCATCTGAGCTGTTGGCAATTGGATTCAGAGTGACGGGAGTGACCCTCTAGCCCAAGTGCAGGGTTTCAGAAGCACCAGGGACATTCCAGCCTCACCAAGATTGGAATACCAGTTCCATAGATCCCATAAGTTCCGTGTTTCCGGAAAGTCGGGAACTCTTTGCTTAACATCTTTCAGGAAGTTGAGACCTTTTCAGCCTCTGCTCGGTCGGCGTTTTGGACTAGAAAGATGAGATGCTTTTCAGAGCCCAGCAGCCTTGCCCTGCACCTGGATAAGGATGTGACAGGATTTACCCCTCCTCCCTTTCAACGCTAGGATGGGTGGAGAACCATCATCCAGTGATGTAAGGGAGAGATATTCCTGTGGAATCTCGGAAGCCAAACTGGAAGGCTATTTCTGAGCACACTCCAGACCCAAGACAGAATTCCGTGAATGTTCCGCACAGGATATCACGATTTCTGTTGTATAAGCTTTTCTTCCAGGAATATATGTTTTTTTTTTTAATTTGTTTTATCATCTCCAAATGTTAATCGTTTGTGAATTACGTGGTGTTTATCCTCCTGGCTATAAACTCTAAACCAGTGCAGGGGATCCATCCCCTCATCCCTACCCCCCACAGTCTGCAGAGTCCCTATTTCTCAGGAGTCATTTCTCTCCCTTTTATTGTTGTTTTCTTCGGTGGCTTCCCCCTCAACCAGACAGGCTAACTAACTGGCAGTCATCACGTAGAGCATAGGGGTGGCAGCCACCCCTGCAACGAGGACCCAGTTGTTTCCCAGGGCCAGAATGCTCTGCAGCCCCGGCTTCTATTGTTTTCCGAGCAGACTCCGGTTTTGTTTCTTGGCTATCCTTGAATGAAGAAACTCTTAAAACATCATGTGTCTGCCTTGCTTTGTTCAGGAAAGAGCCGTAAACAGGAAGCCTACACCCCACCCCTCCCAAAATAAAAGTGACCAGTCAATTAGGGCTTCTAGCTTGACTTAATCCCCATTGCCCAGGCACCTTGGGGAAAGCTGGACTCCATTAATCAGACCAAAGCGGGGCGACAGGGAGGCCTGCGGGCAGCCAGAGAGGAGAGTGGGTGCCAAAGATCTGCCAAGAGAGGAAGAACAATATGGCCCACAGGCCTGCGTGAAACTATCTCAGCCAAGTTGCAAAGAACACATGACAATCTTTTACATTGTCCTAGAGTGGCCCGAGAGGCCTCACTGGGAGCAGAGAGCTCAGTTGCCTGGCATCCCAGCCGTACACTTGGCTGCTTCTGTTGTCCTCAGGGCTGTCACATTCAGAGAGATTCGCAGTGTGGTACTGAGGCTCCCACTAGGTCACCATATCAGCTTCTGAGAAACTTCATATCCTTAGCTGGCTCAGCGTGGTTTCCTCCCTCATCCTGCCTAGGATGGAGTCTTTCCTGGAGTCAGCATCACAGAAAAGGAAGGGCACAGGAGATTGGGGGGGGGGGGGGACAGCTCCCTGACAGAGCATGATTTAGCATGTCCTGGGTTCCATCCTCAGTACAAAAATATAAGTGGGGAGAGGGAGGAAGTAAAGAAATGGGAGGAACTGTACGATGATTTTTGACATCTTAGGGAGAAGATAGAGAAAGGACCAGTGCCCCAGAAAGAGGACTAGTGGACTCTCACTTCACAAGGTAACTCAGATTGGGGAGGAGCTTTCAACAACAAAGGATGCAGGAGGAGAGTGGAATAGTTCTCAAGTCTGAAGGACCAAAAGATATTTTTAGGACAGTTTCTAAGCACACCTGGGAATGCAACATATAGAATATTATGATTTGAAATGACTCTCCCTCCAGCCCGATTTCTCTGGTCCACTTGATTCTGTTCCTGATTAGACTGCTTTGCAAACCTATGCATAGAAACGGCTGGGTAATGTTCCCTGCGAAAGTTCTCAACCGTGCACAATGGCAGCATTTTTGTGGACAGTGGGAGAGGGCTCTGGTGGGAAGGTGGGAAGCTACAATGTATCAGCTCAGCTCTGACCGAACCTATATGCCCCCTCTGCTAGAGGTGCTGTAGAAGCAAAGTTTTTTAACAGGTGTTGCTCTGGCGGCCAGAGCAAAGAGTCAGGTGTTGAGTGGCTTAAGGCTTCTACTTAAGCCAAGACCCACCTTCTAAAAGCACTGTTGCTGTCTGTACTCTAGGTTCCCATAAGAACATAACTTGTAGGAAGGAGCCTTTGCTCCTCTCCAATTGCAAAAGAGCTCTTGAATGGACACAAGGCATCTTTAATTCAGCCTCTGAGAAGTTTCTTAATTTCCCATAAGCCATCCCAGGGGTCTAGAAATCAAACACAAGGTTTAGACAATGAGAACACTTACATAGTGGGAATAGACACATTGTGTTAATCGGGGAGAACGCCCTAGGCAACCCCTCCCCATTCCAGATAAACTAAGTCTTCCCAGTGGACCCAGCCCATTGACCTGGGTGGTAAGTAACCCCATCACTGGGGTCGTTTGCCATCTATTTAGGCTGCAACTGACACAATGTACCATGTTAAAGCAGGCAAGGTGGGATTGTTCCTTCTGTGTAGCTACACTGTTGTAGCCTAATTCACAGGATGTCTAAACGGGCAAAGTTGAAATCACAACAGGGTGTGAAGTCATCCTGGCCTCCGTGAGCTCAAGGGCGAGCATTTGTATAAAGTTATGGCACTTGGTTTGATAGTATCTCATAGTGCTGTGTGACTTCTGTGTTTGTTTGTATGGTTGGTGCTGGGGACTGAACCCACAGCCTTATTTATTCTAAGCATAGGTTCTAATCCTGAGCAGCACACACTGCTTCTGCTTTTCCATCTTCTATCACCCACTACACCATAAACTCTTTCTGAATAGGAGCTGTAACACACACATGCACACACACACACACACACTATCTTGTTACTCAATTCTTTAGTAAGGATGATTGTATAGAAGTGGATATAACTGCACTTTGCAATAGGAGTTTGTGTGGGGAGCAATCTGGCTAGGCTAGATTTTGGGGGAGGGAGGGAGATACAAGAGGCAATCAATATACAATGAGAATACTACTATTCTTTTTGGTCTCTCTATTCCTTTTGAAAGTAACGATTAAAGATACCATCTTAGACATTATAAAAGCGTACCAATTCCTTATAGAAAACATATAAAATAAAGAAGATTGTAAGTAGAGTATGGTTTCAGGGACCTGTAAGGCAACACTTGTGAGATGGGCAGGACTGGCATGAGTTTGAAGCCAGCATGGGCTACACAAGACCCTGTCTTAAAACATCTAGAAATGAAGGAAGAAAAGTACAAAGAAGAAAACGTAAGCACCAGTCAATTTGATTCCGAGAAGCACACAAAATACAGATCATAAACTATGTACTAAGTCCTTTCAAGTTATAGATCAGTAAGAGAAGGAATCAGGAAGGACATATAGATTTGAGATGGCTTTTCTGAGGGGTGACATCAGAGCTGAGACCTAAAGAATAAACACAAATGGGTGAAGAGAAAGAATATAGTATGAAAGTATGTGTTAAAGCGCCTGTCTGTCTGTGTGTCTGTCTGTGTGTCTGTCTGTCTGTCTGTCTGTCTTAGTGCTAGGGGAAGAACTCAGCTCCTCATTCATGCTAACCAAGAACTGTGTCACAGGGACATACCCTCAGCTTTCAGGATATTTTTTAAAAAAAGATAACTTGTGATTCCTATACAGATGTAATAGGACCATCTGCCAGAGGTTTTATTTAATGCATCAATTTATGGGAAAAACAGCACAATGTGGTGAGTGAGTCAGAGGAGAATTGAAAGCACCACACCTCTTGAGTTCCTTCACGAAGTGAATTTATAAACTTAGATGCCGAGTAGGTGTTGCAAGGCTGGCTGTCCCTCTACTAGACAGAGTTGGGGTACGGGAAACAACTGTTTGTATTGCTCTTGGGCACCAGAAACTCAGGGGTGAAAATCAGCTCAGGAAATAAATAATGAGGGGTGGGGGGTCTGGTACATCAGAATAGCCTCATATTTCATCTTCCCTTTCAAGGCTTGTCTCAGTTTCTCCTGACATGTCTTTGGGAATAAAATCTTAGTAGAACTCAAAGAATATGAGTGTGTTTGCATGTCATGAGCCAGGGAAAGACTGGATTGAGCTGGGCATTCATTCACTTTTCTGGCTGGCTTTTAAAAATATTTTAATTAATTACTATTATTTATTATCATTGTTAGTGTATGAGAGACAGAGGACACCCCTGTAGAGTTTGTTCTTTCCTCTCGCCTTAGGTAGTTCCTGAGTTCTAGCTATGATCACATGGCTGGACTTGGGTGGCGAGCGCTTTTCCCTGCTAAGCCATCTTGCTGGCCCTGGACTCTTTCTCCCTTCTTTCCTCTAACATCTTCTCCATCTTCTTTCCTTTTTGGTCTTCTGGTTCTTGTTTCCCAAGAACCTCTTTAAGGGTCACAGCAGAACTAAGAAGAAGCAGAGGGATCCCCCGAGTGCTCCGCACTCTCAGGCTGCTCTCATCCCCACCGGGGTGGTACATTTGTTACAACCGATGAGCCCAGATTCACAGCCTGATTACCGACAGTCTGGGGTTTATGTGAGGGTTCATTCTTGAGCTTATAGTCCTGTGGGTTTTGACAAATAATTAACAGCACGCATCTACCAGGTAGCGACATACAGAGCATCCCACTGCCCTGAAACTTTTGCTCTGCTCGGTACATTCACACCCCTTCTTATTGTCTCATTGGACAGTGTAGGAGTGTGTCCTCAGCGTGATCAAGCATCTTTTGAAGCATGATGTCCAATCTTTGCACTGTTTCTTTGCAGCGAACACACCATTGTGTATTAGCCCATCCCCCATTCTTGTCTGTTTAAGCTGTTCCCACTTGAGATTCTTGTGTATCAAATCTTTGATGTGGTGTGTGTCTGTGTGTGTGTGTGAGAGAGAGAGAGCCTGTGTGTGTGTGTAAGCCTGTGTGTGTGTGTGTGTGTAGGACACATTTCTAAAAGTGGGATGTCTAGATCAAATATTATTCTAGAAATGTTAATAATTTTTGCTTTCAAGTTAAACAGAGGAAAAAATTCAAGGTACTAACAGATAGGTCACTGAGATGAGCCAGCAGGTCATGTGACCAATAGGAGTGAGAGGTTTAAGGCAAGAGCTGGGAGGGACACCCTTACCCCTGCCACCACCCCTCACCACCAAAGACAGGCAGGACAGCTGACCCTGCCCTCGCAGGCTGCAGCACTTGGGAGACTGGGCCCTGTATCTTGACTGGGAAGCACAAGAGAGGGGCCCTGCTGGCATGGTCACGGGTGAGTGGACATCAAGGGTGTGACAACAGGAGAACTGGCTCTGCCCTCTAATGCCTATAGCATTGGGGCAGCTGGCTGGGGTGATGTCAGAGAGCTCACCCTAATGGTGCAGGTGCAAGAAGGCCAGGGAGCTGGACAGCTCTGTTACCACCCAGGCCTAGATCCAGGGTATCTGCCCCATGTATGAACTACTGGAGTATGTAAAGAGGCCTGTGTCCTAGGTCCAAAGACGCGGGATCTCCGTGACTCAGGGCAACAACAGGATATCCAAGAGGAGTCTCAGTGAGGTTCCAGGATTGACAGAGTAGCAGAAGCCAGAGGCTTGAAACCAGACCAATGCATCATTGCAATGAACATTTGCAAGTAAAGAAGTGTGGACAAAAGGGTACACTATGGACACCCTGTGACACACTACAGCTTCCACAACGAGATGCTTTTTCTTTGGGGGGAAGTTATAAGGGCCGAGGGGGTCTGAAGGGACGGGGAGATGAGTGGGATTTGGGTGCATGATATGAAATTCACAAAGAATCAATAAAAAGGTAAAACGGAAAACAAAGAAGAGCTGGGGAGAGCATTGAGTCCTGGTGTCACCTGCTGGAAAGTGGGAGTGTGAGCCCCTGTGTGTGTGTGTGTGTGTGTGTGTGTGCCTGTGTGTGTGTGAGAGCCTATGTATGTGTGTGTGTGTGTGTGCCTGTGTGTGTGGATGTGTGTGTGAGCCTGTGTGTACATATGTGTGTGTGAGCCTGTGTGTGTATGTATGTGTGTGTGTGAGTCTGTGTGTGTGTGTG
>NW_021604630.1:2215673-2224222 GCF_004785775.1 Grammomys surdaster
TGTGTGTGTGTGTGTGTGTGTGTGTGTGTGTGTGTAGCTGGCCAGCAAAGACCCAGGGGTCCACCTGGCTCTGGCTCCTCCACATGGGGATTACAATGGTATTTGGCCTTTTTATTGTGGGTGCTAGAAATCAAGCTGACCCTTATTCATACACGGCTAGTACAGAGCCAACTGAGCTGTCTCCTGGGTTTCTATTCCCTCTAGAGATAGTGCATTAAACTAATCAGAGGAAGAAGACGCCTTTGTTTGGAGGCTTCATTCTGTGAGATATCTATGAAGGATGAAGGTATCCACAGGGATGAAGAGGTAAAGTCACATGAGCCAATTTGAACTCCATGGCAGAGATGGAACAGTTCCAGCCAGGACAGGGCTGCCTCCTGCATTCAGAATGCACACAGAGGACTTGGCCAATGGCAAACAGGAGAGGAGAAACTGGGAAGTGTGTCCAGAAGCCTGGTCAATTAACATGTCATGAGGTCAGAAAAGATAAGGGGGGGGGCATTGTGTTTGCCCAGAAGAAAGTCATGGCGACCTAGTGGAGAACCGTTTTAAAAGAATTGTGGGGGTGGAAGTCAGTGGTGTAAGAGTCAGAAGAGGGAGGCATTGAGCGTCCACCACAACACAGAGGATTTTAACTGTGAAAGGAAAAATGCAAGCCTAGAAACGCTACAAAGGAGATCGTGGGACAGTGCTCACAGTTTAATCTCAAGTCATTTCCTTTTTAAGCTTCAGAGGCTATCATGCAGCATCACAGACTGTCTTAGTCAGGGTTTACTGCTGGGAAGAGACACTATGACCAAGGCAACTCTTATAGGGACAACATTTAATTGGGGCTGCCTTACAGGTTCAGAGGTTCAGTCCATTATCATCAAGGCAGGAACATGGCAGCATCCAGGCAGGCATGGTGCAGGAGGAGCTGAGGGGTCTACATCTTCATCTGAAGGCTGCTAGCAGAAGACTGACGACTGACTTCTAGGCAGCTAGAATGAGGGTCTTGAAGCCTCAGTGATACACCTACTCCAACAGGGCCACACCTCCTAATAGTGCCAATGCCTGGGCCCAGCATATACAAACCATCACACAGAGCATGACCTGAACACAGAGCCTGGCACATAGCAAATGCTGGCTAGTAATATTGTTATTTGATGAGTAGATGGTTCTTAGAAACAGAATATACAAACAGGAACGGATACAGCAAAGTAAGAAGAGGGAAGAGAGGGAGCCTGTGGTCTGCGGGGACCTGAGAAGCACAATGGGCCATTTCATCTTTCTTGGACTGAATTCTGGATCCAGGCTTTCTGCTTTTGCTGGCGATGCATGACTGCAGCCTGCCTCTCATCTGCTTCCCACCGTTTCTGCTATGTGGGCTCATTCACTGGCTTTGGGTCAGTCTGAGTTTTAGTTCTATCCTTCAACCCCAACACAGGAAAAAAAAACACCCACACACAGGAGAATTCCCAGGGGTTCAAGGCTGGGAAAGTGCAAAGGGACAGAAGTAAATAACCAATGCAGAAATCAGCGAGCACCGTGGAGGAGCCCGGTGAGCATAGTGAAGGAGCCCGGCGGCCAGAGCCTGCAGGAGTGGACTGTGAATGAAACCCTAGCCTCCCATCAGCTGAGAATCTGAAGGAACAAAAGCCTAGCCTTAGAGAACTCCAGTCACGTGGTGAAAAGTGGGAAGAATGTGGGTGGAGGAGCATGGGTAGGTTCTGTGGTACCCATACCCCCTGACCTCCCACTACTGATGGGGGGTGCAGAGACTGCAATTTTCTTAGATTATACACTGTCACTTCATTCATTCAGCGGTCGGAGAGCAAAATGACTGTCAAATAAAGCTTAAAGAAATTTATTTCTAAAGATTTTTAAGTTTTATGTATGTGTGTATACCTATGCGTGTATATGCTGTATGTGTACAGGGGCCCATAGAGACCAGAAGGTGGCGTGTGACATCCTAGAACTGGAGTTATAAATGGTTGTGACCTATTTGACACGGGTGCTGGGAACTGAACTCTGGTCCTCTGTAAGAGTGAAAAGTGCCCTTAACTCTTGGCTCATCAAAAGAGCCTCCTATTTATTTTTTGAAATAAGATTTCACTTATGTAGCCAAGGATAGAATCAAACTTAAGGTGGGACTATGGAAGCCTCCAGGGCCACAGCCACACCCAACAGCTTCCAGAGTTCAGCAGATCTTTTGGATAGAATTTAGTCTCTGTTGGGTAATGGCGGTCCACCTCTCCCAGCCTTCTTCCTCTTGGTTTTCACCCTAAGATTCTACACCTCACTCCTGCTGAATGTGAGGAAGAGGAGTGGAGTGGGAGAAGGGTGCATGTGACCCACACCAGACAGGGCCTCAGTTGTGCATTCTGGAATGTCCAGGCACTTTCCTGTGTCCATTTGGTGATGGTATAGCTAACGGAACTCTCAGATTAAGTAGATACTGTTTCATACATGGCCCAACCTCTCTCGGCTTGGCCGGACCTCAACACACTCCCAAATAAGCTGACTCAGCATTCTTGTGGCTTCTCTGTCTCTGAACATCCCTCAGAGGGTTGCCTGCCTCAGGTGAGGTTCAAGGGCAGACGCCACAGCTCAGTTTTTTGTCCGCATGACTCCTCTCCTCTCACAGAACTGGCTGGGTTTCAGCAGCAGAATCCCAGGCTTGGTGAAGCTGGCCACTTAATCGTCTGACTGGGCAGAACAATGCTCCAGGGGAAAAGTTTAGCACAGGGGTTGGCCACAAAATAAGACTCAAGCCCCAGACCTTCCTCGGCACTCTGACGTGCCAGCCCAGGTTGTTAGAACTGACTAGTTTTGGCATCTGGTAGAGATGGCTGTTTGAAAGGTCTACTATTTCAAACTTGGCAAGCTGAGCTCAAACAGGATAGAAACTGTTGCGAGTGGAAAGTGCTGGAGTGAGTGGGAAGTGGGGGGGGCAGGGGGGACAATGCCGCCAAAAGAAACTTTCCAGCTCCTTGTTTTCAAAAGCATGCATAGTGCCATACGTCATGAGGTAACACTGTCTCTGTATAGAGGTGCCATGCGGGTACAAGCAGCAACTCCTTAGCAAACACCATACTAGTCACCAATTCCAGGCAAAAGATTGGCTAAGAAAGAACAGAAGACTAAGAATCCTGGCAGCCTAGCCCGGAGGGAAGCGTCCCTCCTCTGTCTTAGAACCTTTTTTGTTTCAGAGAGAAAAATACATTTCCACGTGGTCTCAAAGCACCATTGTTCCCATTAACGAATAGCAGCTGGACATCAAGAAAACTTAAGATTTTGTTTTTGACAAGTTGGTACCAAAAAAAAAAAAACCAAAAAAACAAAACATATTCCAGCTAGGTAGTCTTGAATGTCAGAAGTCTCCACAGGGCACTGGTATATAAACAATCAGCAGAGCCCGCCCACCAGATGACAGGAAGAAGCATGTTGTCTCCTCTTTATTTAAATCAAGAGGCTGAGGTCAGATGTGACCGCATGCATGAAAGTCTGCGGCGATGCATTTTAAGTAAGTGTTCACTCAGAGGGGTTGTTCTCAGGGACCCAACAGGCAAAATTTATCTTTAAGACTCTCCGTTCCCATCACACTTCCAACAAATGGAAGTTAATGATTCAGTAGGAGAGAATGACTTAAGGGTGGTTCTGCTAGGCTTTCCCTACAACTGCCCTGCTGGCTCACTCTCCCCAGCTTTGCAGGCTAGCAGAGCTTTCCAAAAATAATGCCCCACAAAGGAACTCTCACAGATGAGAGTTGGAGACAGCAGCCTGCCAGGCAGGCTGGGTAAGTGGTGCATTTTGGGAGTTGATACCCCCTCAAATTCCTAGTCTTCAGACACATAAGCAGCTCCTGCTTTGAGGCCGGCTGCTGGAACTTGCCTTCCGGAAGGGCCTCTTATCCCTCCCATACCCTACCATATCCCTGCAGGTGTGAGCAGGCACCAGGGCAAGAGCCTCGCTTTCCCTTCAGTACAGGGCATGAAATGTTCTATGTGGTTGCCTAAGAACTATTAATTCACATTTCCTTGGGCAACTGGGTAAAAAATCAAACTCCATGTGTAATTCCCTGTGCTTGGTCCCTGCCTACATGTGACTATTTCCAAACAGATTTCCCAACAGAAAAGCTCAGAGAGTTCCCATGCCTGACTTCTTTCCTTTGCTCATCTCTGAACTGGGTTCAGTGGAATTGCTGTTCTGTGGTTGAGTATAAATGTGCTGGTCCACACTGGATGGCGGGTCATTCTCTAGTCAAGGAAGATCATAAACTTGTTAGTTGTTCAGAAAGCAAAGGCAGAAAGTTTCCCTAGAAATTCCCTAGAAAATTTCCCTTGAAAAAAGCTATAATGATAGGTGACCTTTCCAACTTTTAGTAGAGATTACAGGTGCTGTTCCCACCTGCTTCCTGAGGACAGTGGTCCAGGATGATTTGAGCCCAATAAATTGAACTGGCTTCAATAGAACCAAAGCCTGGGCACTGTGGTCAGGACTTAGAGCAACATTCTTTGGTTTTCTTCTGTTTCACTTCTGAAGGAGGATCTCATGCATTATGACAAGTTTTGGAAAGCCGTGGAGTTTTCTAGTTTTATTTTTAATATGTGTGCAGTGTGCATTTTTGTGATACATTAGTTTGGCAAATACATTTGTATAGTTTTGTTGGTGCCTTACCAGAATCATCTGAAGAAGACCCTTTGATGAAAGAGTCTGCTGAAGTGTAGGGAGCCACTAATGTAACAGAGGATCTGATCCTGTTTCTATGGCATCAAACACCTTTCATTTAAAACCCCGAAGGTTGGTCCAAAGCTATCAATTATGCTATCCAGTAACTTTTCTTTGAGAATCATCCACTCCTGATCCTATAACTCTATAATTCTGTAATATAGCACTTCTTTAGTTTGGTGATATCATGTTCCTAATTGAAGGTAAGGACCAGATCTAGCCAATCAGAGTTTTCTATTATGCTGGTCATGGTGATTGGTTCACATATGGGCACATGGCTTAAGGTATTGTCTTAGGGTTTTATTAGTGTGAACAGACACCATGACTGAGGCAACTCTTAGAAAAGACACATTTACTTGGGGCTGGCTTACAGTTCAGAGGTTCAGTCCAGTATTTTCATGGTAGGAAGCATGGCAGCACACAGACAAACAGTACTGGAGGAGCCGAGAGTTCTACGTCTTGAATCACAGGCAGCAGAAGAGACCTGTCTTCTGTAGGCAGCCAGGAAGAGGCTTGAATTCTGACCAGACTTGTGTGTGTGTGTGTGTCTGTGTGTGTGTGTGTGTGTGTGTGTGTGATCTCAAAACCCCACCTCCACAGTGACATACTTCTAACAAGGCCATGCCTCCTCTGGTAAGGCCATACCTCCTAACAGTGCCACTTCGAATGGGCCAAAAGATCACTCAAATCACCACAGATATCAATCATGGTCTTTCCTGGGCTTTTTGATATAGCTCTTGGAAAGAAGTCCTCTCTTTCCCTGGATTCTTGCAGGAGTCTTCCTTGAAAGACTTGGAGGTAAATAGAAGACACCAGAGCTGAGAGATGGAGACAATTCTTAAGTTATTATTTAATCCACTGAGTCTAGCTGTGTTTAAAGTTCTTCAGTGACCCAATATATACCCTTTTTCTTTTTTTTTTCTTCTGGTCAAGACAATTGCAGTTGTGTTTATATTTGAAAATGAAATAAGTTAATGGCTAATAAAACTGCCATTTCTCTCTCTCCTAGAATTAGAAAATACCCCCTCTAAAATTGCTTATTTGCAGAATGCTTTATTCCTTCCCACATAAAAGAGGCAGCTTACAAAAATAGAGGGGGGCAAAAAGCCAAGAATCAAAGGATAAGTTTAATACACAAAATGCATATCGTATGTATCTGTGCAGCACAAACTTTTTATAGAATCGTCCAAAGTCATATTATTGAGGGTGCTGGGAAACGGTTAGAGAAATTATAAGTTGTGCAAACTTCTGGGGAGAAGCTTGCCAATCCTGGTGCATATTCTATGTTTGTGACCAAACATTCTGCTTTAAGGAATGTATCTGAGGAAATACATATATAAAGACGTATGTAATAAGGGTGATTCTTACAAACCCATGCTGGAATCCAGCCTGCATAACCAATGATAACCTATAGGAGTAAAATGTGATATCCTCCCATTATAATAATATGTAATTTGATAAAATGATAATAGGAGCTTTTATTTATTGGCCTAAAATAATATGAATATTTTATTAGCTACTCTTCTATTTGCTGTAATAAAAAACTATGACTAAGGCAACTTATAAAAGAAGCCATTTAACTGGGCTTACAATTCCAGAAGGTTAGCATCCATGATGGAGTGGCCCCCATCTTCTAATCCTTCCCAAACAGTTCCACCAAATGGGAACCAAGTATTCAGTCATATAAACCTGTGTGGGCTATTCTAGTTTAAGCCATCTCACTCACTCCCTGGCCCCCATAGACTTGTGATCCTATCCTCATGCAAAATGCATTTAGTCCAATGTCAAAAGACCCCATAGGGGCTGGAGAGATGGCTCAGCGGTTAAGAGCACTGACTTCAGTGGTCCTGAGTTCAATTCCCAGCAATGACATGGTGACTCACAACCATCTGTAAGGGGATCCAATGCCCTCTTCAGGCGTGTCTGAAGACAGCAACAGTATGCTCATATACACAAAATAAATAAATCTTAAAACAAAAGAAGTCCCCAGAGTCTTTCACTCTCAAGACTCTTTGAAAGACTAAAGTTCAAAATCTCTTCTGAGACTCAGAGTCATCTTTTAACTGTAACCTGCCCTAAAATAGAAAAGCAAATCAAATGCTTCCAACACACAGTGAACAGAACATACATTACCATTCCTAAAGGGAAGAATCGGACACGGTGAGGTAATATTGGACCAAAATAAGACTGAAACCCAGCAGAGCAAACTTCAAATCCTGTAGTTCCACAATTGTTTCATGTCAAAGGGCATAGATGTCTCCACCCCCTCCAGCTTTACTGACTGCAACGTATATTTGAATGCTCTCGGGCTGGTTCCACATCTTATATGTAGTTCTCCTTAGCAGACATTTCATAGCTCTTGCATATCTGCCATCTTGGGGTCTCTAACATGATTCAGACTTCACTTACATTGCTTCACACAATGGCTTCTCGGGGCCTCTTGTCCTCTGGGGCCCTTCACGCTGAGCCTGCCCTGGATTCGGCAGCTCTCTTTAACTGTACAGGAAGATTCCACAACCTTTTTACTCAAATATCCTTCATGTGGTGGCTTGGAAAAGAATGGTCCCCACAGGCTCACACGTTTGAATACTTAGTCATCGGGGAGTGGCACTGTTTGAACCGTGTGGCATTATGGGAGGAATTGTGTTGCTGAGAGTGGGCTTTGAGGATTCAAAAGTGCAGGACAAACCCAGTGTCTTCTTTCCTGCTTGTGGCTCAAGATGTAGTTCTCCATTACTTCTCCAGCACCGAGCGTGCCCACGCCTGCTGCGGTACTTCCTAAACCTCTGAACCTGTAAGGCAGCCTCCAGTTAAATGCTTTCTTTTGTAAGAGTTTGCCTTGGTCATGGTGTCTCTTCACAGCAATAGAATGGTGACTAAGACACTGGAAAGCTAGAACCACGTAGACGACTGCCAAATTCTGCTATGCCCTTACAAAAGCACCTCAAGTCACACTTACTACAGCTTTCTTTCATTGTTTTGTTTGGTTGGTTAGTATTTTGGTTTTGTTTTTTTGTTTTTAATTTTTTTTTTGAGATTATATACATCTCTCCCTTTCCTCTCCTCCTTCCAAACCCTCCCATAACCTTGGTGGGGTCTTGCCCTAAGAGCAGCCTTCCCTTTATTCTGGTACAGGTTTGGCCCTTCCTTAATGGTACCATTTCTTATCTGGTTACAACCCAATCCTTGGAAACTTTGGCTATAAAATTAGCCTTGGTAGCCTAGCTGAGTGGTGGTGGCACACACCTTTTATCCCAGCACAAGGGAGGCAGAGGCAGGTGGATCTCTGAGTTCAAGATTAGCCTGGTCTATAAAGAGAGTTCCAGGATGGCCGGGACTACACAGAGAAACTCTGTCTAAACAAAACTTTAAATGCAGAGCAAACTTCAAATTATTCAAAGTCTTAAACTTTAGACTTTGTCTAAATTCGCCTCAGGCAAATTCTTAAGACAAAGGCAGAAAGCAGCAACATTCTTTGCCAAAATATCACAATAGTCTCTAGCGTTGTTGCTAATATCCTTTCCCTGTGAAACCACCTGAGCTGAAGGTCCAGTTGTTTCCTAGGCTTCTACTAGAATGGGGCATTAACAATTCAATCACTTATCTACTCCAAAGTCCTAAGGTCCTCCCACATTCCTAAAAAACAAAACAGTTTTCAGGCCTGTCACAGCAGTAGTTCACCGTTAATAGCAACTTATTGTTATTGTTCTATTGTTCTGAAGAGATACCATGACTCAGGCTGTAAAGGTGAAACCTGGCCTACACTGGTGATCCCAAGATGTTGGAGACGCCAGAGCTATGGGAGGTCTGCAGAAGAGAGCTACATGCAGGGTGTGGAA
>NW_021604630.1:2227222-2234399 GCF_004785775.1 Grammomys surdaster
TGCCCTACAGCCATGCCTGCCTGCCTGCTGCCCTACTGCCATGCCTGCCTGCCTGCTGCCATGCTTCCCGCCGTGACAGTCATGGACTCACCCTCTGAAACTATAAGCAAGTCCCCAATTAAGTGCTTTCTTTTTTAGATTTATTTTTATTTTATGTGTGTTTATTTTTATTTTATGGGTGTTTTGCTTGCATGTATGTCTGTGTACCATATGTTCTATATTGGATCCCTTGGAACTGAAATTAGAGACAGTAACCCACCATGTGGATGCTGGGAATTGAACCCAGATCTTTTGGAAGGGCAACCAGTACTCTTAATTATTGAACCATCTCTCTTGTCCCAAACTGTTTTTTTTTTGTTTGTTTGTTTTTGTAAGTTGTTTGGTCATGATGTCTCTTCCCAGCAATAGAAAATTAATTAAAACAACAATCTTACAGTTTCTGTTTACTCTCTTGTGTTTTATAACAATTTCTGTTACATTCTTGTGTTTTTTTTTTTAATGCACATAACAGAGTAATATGAACCAGCTCAATACTCTTGTAATGACAGCCAAATGTTTCTGATGATAAAAGTTGATTCTGGTTTTCTACAGCTGTGTACCAAACAAACAGAAAACCTAGTGGCTTAACCTACCACTTTATTTTCTCCACAGTCATGTAGACCTAAACATTTATGAAGAATTCAAGCCAAGGAAGCTCCATGTCTTCTATGGCAGTGGTTCTCAACAGCCCTAACGCTGAGAGCCTTTAATACAGTTCCTCATGTTGTGGTGACCCCTGGCTGGCCATAAAATTATTTTTGCTGCTACTTCATAACTATAATTTCACTACTGTTATAGATTGTAGTGTAAATATCTGCCTGTGCTTTCTGATGGTCTTAGGTGACCCCTGTGAAAGGATTATTTCACACACACACACACACACACACACACACACACACACACCCTTAGAAGGGGTTTTGACCCACAGGTTGAGAACCACTGCTCTAGGGGCCTTTGAGGGTTGGGTCTTTGAGCCAACTGGGCTTCCTCACAGAACTCTGGTTGGCTGTAAGAGGGATCATCCCAAGAGACAGGAAGTAGAAACAGGACGATCTTGGAGCGGGGAACAGGAAGAGACCGTGATCAAGACTATCATATTCTGTTGGTTGGAGCAGATCAAGAGTTCATCTACAATTCCAGGAACAGAAGGGCAAGTTCCTTTATCACAGTGGTTTGTCAAAGTATCTGTGGCCATCTTTAACCTACTACATAACACATGACCAAAAGAGGTAATACAGATCGCCTGTTTAGACAAAGCAAATGTGGCCATCAGCTGTGGAACTTTCCAGCTCCTGGGACAAGGCTTATGAGTGATATAGCTCCCGAGGTGTTGCAGCAGAAACAAGGCTCAGGTTTCTCTCTTAATGGTTCATTTACAACATTGTCAGATGAACACATGAAGGCACGAGACAGGGCGTGGTCTAACTAATGTGGGCTTTATCTCTCTTACTAGAAACGCATTTGACTAATAGAAATAAAACACTGAGCTGGTCAGGTCTTGACCTGTTTGAGGTTTTCTCTGTTCTGCAGTGTACTTTAAATGAAAATGTAGTGTGGACCAACTTAACTAAACGCAGTCACAGTGACTTCTATGACTCTGGAGCAGTGTTCCACCATCCGTCTTCCACTGCAGAGGGATACCTGCTCTTTCCTTCTCACCGATAAAGTAAAACAGCCACAGACAGAACTTTAAGATGTCTCCACTGTCACAGAATATTGAGGAAAATACAGCTGCCTACCACATAGAACAAACATTTTTGGAAAGGAAACGTGTGCAGGAGGGAGAAGTAGCAGGTGGATTCATTCATTATTCATGTTCCTGGCTGATGCCATAATAGAGATTATGTCGGAAACCTGTCGTTTTTCCAGAGCAGAGAGATGGGGAGGAGGCAACTTAGAGACAGTGTGATGTTGGAAGACAGCTTTTTACGAGAAAAGGAGATGCTGAAGGAGACAGAGGATCGAAGGTGTGTGGTTTAACGGGTGTGGAGGTGGGAGCAACATTTGTAGGAGGATATAGGCAATCCCTCCAATTGGCCACAAGCCTGTCAGTAGCCCACATTATTTGGTGGAGTACCTTTCAGCTAGGCTGTGTTCTTTGGAGAATGATTGTGAGAGGTGCTGATGTGTGCTGACATGTGTGACGAGGGTATGAAGAAGCATGTCCAGTCACTGGTGGCTGACATCTGAATACTGTGAGAGCAAACAGCTCTGGAGAATGGATTATCAGTGGTTCTTATTTTATCCCATTTTCATTTTGCTCATGATGAATTACTTGTTTTTAATTTTTTTTTTTTAAGACAGGGTCTCACTATGTAGTTCAAGCTGATCTCCAACATTTCATCCTCTTGCCTCAGACTCTTGAAGGCAGGGAGTACAGGTGTGAACTGCCCTGCCTGGCTCTTTTTATATTTAATTGTTTTTTTCTCTAGCGGAGTTGATGAAGAGAAATTATTTGAAACATATTATCAACTTTGTGATGGGATAGGCCTGCGTTAGAACTGTTTCTACTAAAGTGTATATAGCTTGGGACAAGTTTCCTAAACTATGTTTTAATACTTATTTTTTAGGGCTGAAGAGATGGCTCAGTGGTTAAGAGCACTCACTGGTCTTGCAGAGGACCTGAGTTCAAGTCCCCACATGGCAGCTTACCACCATCTGTAACTCTAGTTCCTAGGAATCTGATGTCCTCTGCTGACCTCTGAGGACAGTTTTTACATGTAGTGCACACACATACATGCAGACAAACAAATACACACATAACATGGAAATAAATAAAAATCTTAACATTATTTTTATATGTGCTTATTTTGTGTATGCAAGTGATTTGCCTGCATGTATATATACCAACATCTGCATGTCTGGTGCCCTCAAGGATCAGAAGAGGGTGTTAGATCTCCTGGAATTGGCGTTTCAGATGGCTGTTAGCAACTATGCCAGGAACTGAACCCTGGTCCTCTGGAAGAGCAATAAGTATTCTTAACCTCTGAGCCAGATCTCCAAGCCCAATAAATTAATTAATTAATTAATTAATTAATTAATTCAGGCTGACACTGAACTCAGACCCACCTGACTCTGCCTCCCTAGTGCTGGGATTAAAGGCATGTACTTTTTATTTTATCCCATTTTAATTTTGCTCATGATGAATTACTTGTTTTTAATTTTTTATTTGCACCACTGCCCAGGTGCAAATAAAATCTTTTTTCTTTTTAATTTATTTTTTTCAGTCAGGTGGGGTGGCACGTGTCTTCAGTCTCCAACACTTTGGGAGACAGTGTCAGAATTATCTCTGTGAGTTCAAGGCCAGCCTGGTTTAAACAGTGAGTTCCATGACAGTCAGAACTAGATAGAGAGACCCTACTTCAAGCGTATAAGTAAATAACAAAAATTGTATTTTTCAACTTAAAAGCATAAACATTGTAACAGTGGGATACCATAGAACATTTCAACGCCTATATACATAAGGTCCTTAACCTGGGTAATTCTTAGCTTCGGTGCATGTATAAAATGGATAATAGTAGACTAATTGGTAGGTGTTTGTAGGTGTTTGTAGAAATGATGTGAAATAACCTGTGCAGGATTCTTTGACTAGTTTCTTTAAGCTGAGCAGACACTAGTGTAAGCGTAGCTCGGTGGCAGGTCATTTGTTTAGCATGTGTGAGGCCCTAGATTCCATCCCATCCCATAGTGGTGGAGAACAAAATGGAGCAGATATGGAATCAATAATAAAGATTCTTGTTATTAGCAATAGCTAAAGAGAGTGGCCATCTTTTTTCTGATCATTGCCAGGAAGTGCAACCACTCCTAGCGGGACCGTCCAAGGAACCAATACACAGATTCCACTGAGTTTAATCCCCACCCCCACATATGACACCTCACACCATCACCACGAGGAAAACCCTATTTGAAGACCTACTGTGTGGGGGTTCATTTAAGTTCTTTGGAAGGTGAATGTGATAGACGGGTCGGTCCTGGCCCCTGATGCCCAAGTTTCTCAATTCCTAATTAAAAACATGTCTTAAGGGCAGGCTATAATTAGAACTGGGTTCATATGTTCTTAATTCCCAGTGAAGAACACATTACATTTCAGGACTTCCATACTAGCCAGAGTGTTCTGATGTGGGGTTTGGGTTCCTTAACAGAGTCATCTGATGGAGTTTTTGATGTGGTTTTCTGTTCCAGTAAGTTAAACTCTGGCATCTCAGAACAGGCCCAGCCCGCCAGGCTAAAGATGAATTCCAAGTGCAGATGAAGGCTGAGCCTGCATGCCTGCGGGCAGATGGGACCGCAGGCTGCCTCCGGGTGAACTACGCAGCCTGCTCCCGCTATTCGCTATTCGAGATTTCCTAGTTGCTGCCATGCGGCTCCTTTCCCTAAAAACCAGTGCCTTCAAAACATTTTTTTCATCGTTGACTTTTTCGATAAAAAAAGAAAAGTAAGAAAGAAAAGAAAACAGTCTCGTTGTATGTTCTTGCTGTGGACAGCAGAGGCGAGCTTGGGAGGGGCCACGAGCCTCTGCCTTGCTGGAGAGTTTGCTGGGTCCTGGTATTTATTCGGTCTATTAATAAGTCATGGCTGAAACACAAGAACAGAGGTGTTACTAATGCTCTTCAAAAATCTGGTTCTCCTCTTTTTAGGCAGAAAGAAGAACTGCATATATGGTTTATATAGGATTTGTCTCCTAACGGTTCATGGACGGAAGGAGTGGAACCCAGCAAAGGCAATCAGGTTACAGGGACACCATTCTCAGAAGTGGGTACATATCATCTTGTGGAACTATTCTGATTCACAGGACTAGATTAGCCCCCACTAAGAGACTGAATAAATACCAGGACCCAGCAAACTCTCCAGCAAGGCAGAGGCTCATGGCCTCTCCCAAGCTTGCCTCTGTGCTGTTTGGTCTCATTAGCCATTAAGTTATGAGCTAAGGACATTTTTGTTGTTGCTTAACAAAATAATAGTACCAGTCTCTGATGGTCACAGCAACACAAGCTAAATAGGACTAAAGCTCTGGCTTATCCAGTCCTCTCGAAGTTAGGTGGGACTCTGTGACTCAGAGACAACGGGGCATAAGCACAGATGACATTTCTCACTCTTAGACTGCGGCACTAAAACACCGAAAAAATATAAATGCTAAATACTGGTCCCCACATGCTGGTTGCACGTAGACCAAATGACGTTGTATAGACTTTGCTCACCAATTTTCTCTGACTGGTTAAATAAAAGTGGCCAACATACAATTACTGGGGAGAACAGAGGTAGGCAAGGCTGAGGTTAATGGGCTGGAGGGGTCACAGGTAAGGAGCATGAGAGAGGGGAGGTGGGGAGAGAGAGAGAGAGAGAGAGAGAGAGTAGAGAGAAGCAAGAGGTCTCCATTAGAGAGGATGGACCAGGAACACATGGTCGGAGAAGTGTCCCCCTCCCCCCTCCCCCCCAGGACAGACTGATGGAGCAGAAATAACTCGGGTGAGCCTCAAACATCAAGTACCTTGGAGCACAGCTGGGAAACAGCCAGTGTAGCGTAGAAAATACATCAGCCATATGGCTCAGTAATTGTGCTAAAGCCGATTGAATAAATCAATAGGACTCAGTCTCGATGTTTAGGGGGCTGGCTGAGTCATATTAAAAACTAATAGAGTTGATAAATATCGTGCAACAGTTCTAGATGCCACTGGTCCAGATGGAAGAGGGTCTACCAACCTGGTTCCCTACACAATGGATGGAGTAGAATTCCCCCAACACACACTTAAAATGGGTATCTATCATGTGTATGAAATAAGTCTTTTTTTATTCAATATTGGGGTTAACTTGATCTCACAGGACAGCTTTGACTATTCGGATTCGAGTTTCTTATAAACACTGGTGATATTCTACTGGTCACCTGTAGACCGACCACTAGGTGTAGACAGGTGCCATCTCGTAAAGGGAAGAATGTAAGATGAAGTTATTTTTGGAAGGAGTAGCAGCCCAAGCCACCATGTTCCAGGAGTTTAGAACCTGCCTGGTCCACAGTGGCACACACGTTTAATCCCAGCACTGGAGAGGCAGAGGCAGGATGATCTCTGTGAGTTCGAGGCCAGCCTGGTCTACATAGTGAGTTCCAGGATAGTTAGATATCTATACTGACACTGTGTCTCAAAAAACCAAAAATGAATAAATAATAAATAATTCATGAAAAGGGGCTAGAAAGATAGCTTGGAGGATAGGAGCACTGGCTGTTCTTTCAGAGGACCTGAGTTGGTTTCTTAGCATCTACATGGGGTAGGCTAGTAACCAACTGTAACTCCAGTTCCAAGGGACCTGATATCCTCATCTGGCCTCTATGGGCACCAGGCACACATGTGGTACATAGATATATGTGAAGGTAAAACACCCACACACATACAATTTAAATAAATAAATCTCAAGAAAGAATTAGTATCTGGTATTCTGCACTGGGATGGGTACAGGCTGGGCATAACTTGCCAGTTCATGGATGGGTTCACCTCAGGCAGACCAGACATCAGTCAGGCTAGCCAAGAAGGCCAACTACTTAACCCTCTAAGAAGAGAAAGTACTTCCAGGAAGCCACACCCCCCTCCATAGCCAAATTGATTCTATGTCCACCAGTGTTCTTAAAACCCCACAGAATGTAAAAATGCTATCTGTAACTTCAAATGAACACAATATTGGCTAGTGACAGGGTTTTATTTTTCTTTGTGTGGTCCTCTGAATGTATGTCATCCACCTGGGAGCTAAGACCTATTCAGCCTGCCGTGCACAATAAGGTAACACACTCAGGCACGTGAGAAACACATTTCTGAACCTGAAGCCAGGCAGCTGTCTTTCTAGATAGGCAGAGAAGGGCACAGCTGTTTTGCTTTCCCAGACAGGGTTTCCCTGTGTATCCCTGACTGACCCAGAACTTGCTTGGGAGACCAGATTGGCCTCGAGAGCCATCTGCCTCTGCCTCCCAAGTGCCTGAATTAAAGGCATGCAGTACTACGGCATGGCTTGTAGCTGTCCTTCTGAACCCAGCAAAGCTTGGGTGAACTGAACAAAGGGAGGTAGAAAGGGAACAAAGATCAACACCGATGGCTGAAAGCCAGTAAAAAAAAATATAAATATATATTATATATTATATATATTTATATATATT
>NW_021604630.1:2234499-2242323 GCF_004785775.1 Grammomys surdaster
ATATATAATATATAATATATGTGTGTGTATGTATATGCATATGTATATGTTTATTTATACATATATATTTATATATTTATAATATATATGACCATATAAAATTACATATTATATTATATACTTTATATTACACATAAAGTATATACATTATATTACATATAAAGCATATATAATTTATCTCTGCTTAAATATATATTGTATAATTTTTATATAATATATTATATATTATATATAAATTATATATAATTTATCTCTTTTTCAGTGAATTGATTATATATTAGATATAAATTATATAATTTAGCTCTGTTTAAATATATATGTTACATATAAATTATATATATATATATACACACACACACACACACACACACACACATAACACATCTTTAATTGTAACACATTTTAAGAAGCAAGACCGGGACTGGAGAGATGGCTCAGCAGTTAAGAGCACTGGCTGCTCTTCCAGAGGTCCTGAGTTCAATTCCCAGCAACCACATGGTGGCTCACAACCATCTGTGATGAGGTTGGATGCCCTCTTCTGGTGTGTCTGAAGACAGCTACAATATATATATATATTCTTTAAAAAAAAAAAGAAAAACCCTGCACTTTTAGAGAAGACAGATATCCAACCCCATTTCTTTCCACTCTCATTAAATGAAGGATTTCCTGTAGGTAAGTCTTGTCAGTTGAAACTTTTTGACAAGAAAGAGCTCTGCATCTTATAAATCCGTATTTATAGCACTAAAAGTATATTTTAATTATAATTCCCAAATAACATCTTGAAAGTCTATGACAGTGAGTCTCAAACTTCCCAGTGCTGCAACCCTTCAATACATACCCCCAACCATAAGACTATTACTACTTCACAACTGTAATTTTGTTACTGTTATGTATCACAATGTAAATCTCTGTGTTTTCTTATGGTCTTAGGTGACCCCATGAAAAGGTCATTTGACTCCCAAATGGGCTACAACCTACAGGTTGAGAACCATAGATATCAAAGAAAAAAGCCTTCATTTGCAAATGTACTATAGTTGCAAATGCATGTTTTGCCTGTCTGTCTGTCTGTCTGTCTGTTTTTCTGACTTTATCCCCAAATGTTGCTCTAACAAGTGTTACTGAAAACCATAAGGAGCAGGCCCAGTGTAAGCTCAGAGTTGCAAGGCGGGGCCAGAACTGGCACCCAATCTATCTGCGAGTCTTGCCACAGGCTGGGAGTCACATGGCCAAGAATGGGTCTTGGTTTTTAGAGTAAAAGCTGTACCCCAAAGCTAGCCAACGTACTCCCTGACTTCAGGTTGGTCTCAGGCTGAAAGAGAACACAATACCCCCCAAATGAATAAAGCTGGATGGACACCCACAGCAGGAGTGACAAACTTGGCCTACATCCGGCAAGCGATGTTAGCATCTTTAATTCCTAGACTGAGTTTATCGGGAAACGAGTAAAATGTCCCCAAACAACAGAAACTGACACGGCACAAATAAATATTTAAGGGATAGGGGTTGATCTGAGACTCAGGGGCCATCCTCCGCTGCCAGGTTAAAAAATCTTTGTTGTGTGAGCCAGAGCCGTGATAGAACCCAGTCCAGTAAAGAAACAGGAGGCTAAAGAAACAGACTCTTAATGAGCGCACCCTCTGCACCGCACGTCCCTGCTGCCTAAAACATCACACCAGATTGAAGGACTCTGTGAACCCTGCTCTCACCCTGCTGTCCGTCGTCGCGGGGCTGGGATTGATGTGTGGCTGAGGAGCAAAGCCCGGGCTTCAGGAACAGGCTGAGGTCAAGTTGGAATTTGTTTCTGTCCTGCTTTTCAAAGCTTTGTTTTCTCCTGGACAATCCATATTAATAACTAAGTGTTGCTAAGTCGGGGAGGGAGAGCGTGGGGTGGGGTGAGCGTTCACCTTGGATGAGATGGACATTCCTTAGAAATGAGGAAAGCTGGGCCTTTTCCCGAAACGGACTAATTAGAGGGGGAAATGCATGGTTTTACAGATGACTAGGCTTCTTACCTCCACCCTCACCAAACCCCACTCCCCGTGTATTGGCTGACCCAAACCAAATAAACACCAAATGTGCAAAACCCCACGGAGATTCTAGTCAAGTGACTGCCGCCCATTTCCAAAGCTCGGGCCAATGTAAAGTAACTCAAGACTTTACTTCTCTTCGGGGGACTGAATTTCCCTTTGGCAATTAAACCACGGAACCTGTGTGTGTTAGTCAGTTTCTGTCTCTGCAGCAGAATACCTGGAATAATTATCTTATAAGGGGAAAGATTTACTTTGGCTCAGAGGCTCCAGTTCATGATCAGGTGGCCACGTTAATTTTGGACCTGCAGTGGGGTTGTGCCAGATGGCAACCCGCCCCCCCCCCCCCCCCCCCCGGGCATAGTAAATAAAAGTCCTCACTCTGTAGTCGTGAAGTGAAAGACAAAGAGGAAAATGCTGGAATCCCTCAATGCCCTCTAGAACATATCTCTACTGCCACCAAGACCTCCTGCTAGGCCTTGCTTCTTAAGGTTCTATCACCTCTAAGGCACCCTGGGGACCACGCCATTAAAACACTCTGGGGGGTGTTCATCATCCCAGTACAATGCTGTGCAAATAAGATTTACATGGATTGCTATTTTGAGACATAGTGAAAGCATTTCCAATGAATTGGATATTCGCTCTGGCCAATACACATCAATAAATGTGTTTTTAATATGTTGATAATGATATCAGGGAGTGGAACGATGACTCAGTGGTTGAACACGGACCTCTCTTCCAGAGGACCCGCGTTTGGTTCCCAGCACCCACATTAGACAGCTCGCATGTGCCTGTAATTCTTGCTTCAGAGAGTTCAACATCTCTGACCTCCATGTGCACCACTCATGTGCACATACCCACACGTCTATACATACACAATTAAAATTTAAAATGAAATCTTTAGAAAAATAATGGTAACAACTAATACCTTAATAGTTTACAAAAGAGATTATACGATCACCTGTTACATTCAGACCCCAGTGGTTCTGCACGGGGTGGGGTGTGATATATATATATATATCTTACATATTCAATATATATTCAATATATATATTAAAAGAGGGAAGTAAGACTTATTATAGGTTAAGAGACATGTTCTAGGGGCTGGAGAGATGGACCAGTGGTAAAGATGGCTCAGTGGTCACTTGTTGCTCTTGCAGGGCCCATAGAGGTTCACAACCATCTGCTATTCTAGCTCCATGGATCTGACACCCTATTTTGACCTCTGAGAGTACCAGGTATATGTATGTATATGTATGTGTATATGTATATCTCTCTCACACACACATATATATGTATATGTACATAGTATACAAACAGATAAGCAGGCAAAAACACTCACACATGTAAAATAAATAAATCTAAAAGAATGTTTTTTAAAATGAAAGCAAATTGTTGTAGGGCCATCAAGAGTGTTTATTGGGTAAAGGTACATGTCACTGAAGTTTGGAGAAGACCTGAGTTCGATCCCAAAAATACACAAAAAGGTCAACAGAGAGAACTGACTTTCCCTCCTATCGTATGATCTTAGCACGTGTGTGTGTGCAGGCACGCGTGAACACATGTAGTGATGTAATGTTTTACGTTAAATGGGAAACATGTCCCGAGACAAGACTCAGCATTCAGCACTTTTCCAATGTTATCCCACTGTCATTACCCAGAAAGTTGCCATTGTTGAAACGGTTCTAATTTATAATGGGGTTCAGTGCTTCCTGTCTAATTGATGAAAGTAACAAGCAGCTGAATTGGTTTACTTGTTTCTACCTTGGAGTGTCCTGTTCACTGTGAACCGATCAATACAAACTTTCTTATTTATGAAGTAGGTAAACCATTGCCACTTACACAGACGAAAAAAATCAGGTACAAAGAGGTTTCCTAACTTCCCTCAGACACACAGCTAATAAATTGAGATTTGAAATCAGGTTGTCTTGAGTGCCATGCAGCCTCACTGGTTTTTGGTTGTTGTTGTTGTTGTTTGGTTGGTTGGTTGGTTTTTATTAATTAAATCCATATTCAGCCTTCCCTTCTTTCTTTATCCAACGAAATAGGCAAGTTAGTGACTATTTTTTTTAATTTTAAAATTTGTAATGCATATGTGAATGTATGTCATGTGTAAGGCAACATTTAGGGGTCCATATTGGTTGTGCCACTAGGTTCCAAATAACCAAAGGAAACAAATCACTTTTCTTTTTGCAGAGAGTCTTCCCTGGGCAGCACTGCCCGTCACAGCCCTCTTTTCCAATCAGCTGACTCATTCTGGTCAAAAAGGCAACACCTTCTTCTCATTCTGCCAAGAACCATCAGGTTTCCCTCATTGCCCAGATCCAGCCAGTTATCAGGAATCCATGTTTCTTTGCGATATGTATTTCCTAGACTTGCTTTCATCTTTTCTCCCCTACAGCTGCCAGACAGTGATCCATCCTGTCCTGTCATCCTAGAGAAAACAGTTGGCCACAGATTGCACGCCATGAGCCTGGAGATAGAAGTTGGCCATGAGCCTACTGTAGCTGGTACCCTCCTCTCCCTCTTCGTTTCTCTACTGTCTTCTCATACCTATTCCTCCTTCGTTCCATCCCATTATGCTGACTCTCTTAGGCTTATTCCTATCTTCTGGGGAATTTCATTTCTTTTTATTTCTTTTTTTTAATTTTTTTTATTTTTGGAATTTCATTTCTACTACCCTCCTGTGCAAGTCATCTTTCTGTTGCTGTGACAAACGCCTAAGATATACAACTTGAACAAGCAAATGTTTATTTTGGGTCATGGTTTCACAGGTTTGGATCCACGGCCACTTGGCCTTATTCATTTTTGGTCTGTGGTAGCATACCGCATCTTGGCAGAAACACATGACAAAGGAGCTCTTTCCACCTCGTGGCAGCTGGGAAGCAAAGAGACAGAGGGGAACGGGCTGAAGTCCCAATGTGCCCTTCACTCTCTCCCAATAGATGGGCAGCCGTATTGAAGGCTGATATCCAGTTCTGTAACAAGTGGGCCTGAAGAGGTCACTTTGAAACTACACAATATCATCTTCCTTTTTTTTCTTTTAAAGTTTTATTTGTATCATTTTTAATCATGTGTGTATCAGCATGGGAGTGTGCATATGAGCGCAGGTGCTCACAGAGACCAGAGATGTCAGATCTGAGTTGGGGTAATAGGTAGTCGTGAGCCTCTTGGGGTGGTGCTGGGAATCAAACTCCAGACCTCAGGAAGAGCAGTATGTATTCTTGACCACTGAGCCGTCTCTCCAGCCCTTTTTTGAATTCTTACTGTTCCTATAGCAGGTTCCCAAGAGCTTGGCTTAATTTTATTTTCTAATTGTCTCAATAGTAATCCCATTTCCTCCACAGAAAAGGCCAATTGACTTTGTGGAGTAAAGTTTGGAGCATTCATCTGTCCATTTTCTCAAGCAGAAACCCATTTCTCTGATTCCTTTCCTAGGGCACGGTAGCCAGTTTTTCATGGGAGGCATGACGGCAGGGAGGTGGAGGTGGGGAGAAAGAGAACCGTGGGTAGAAAGGGACAAGTAGAATCTGGTAATAATCACCTAAGCTGCCCACTGGTGCTGGAAAGGAGTCCATGACAGATGCTTCGGGATAACTCATGAAAGGTTTTTACTGGAAGAGGAGCTGCTGGGAGCTTCAAAGCATCCTTCTGAGTCAGGACGCTAAGTACCACTCATCCAAAGTTGCCCTAGGCCAACGTGGAGAGCTGAGCAGCTTGGAAGCAGGGTAATGATGATAATAAAGCGAACGTCTACATATACTTCAGAAGAGTGTGTCAGATTTTCCAAAGTGCATTTTCCACTCCTGTCTCAGGAATCCAGTTCTTTTAGATGGAAGCGTGTCTGGAGGCTATCTGGCTGTTGGGGGTAGGGTATATTTTCTGCTCTGTTCTTTCCCTAACTGACCTGTGTCTTCACCTAGAGATGTTAGACTTCTCCAACGTGGGTGTGAAAACTTTAACATTGAGCCTCTCAACTGCCGATGGGTTTAACAGACACAATCGTGGTAATAACTAGGCTTTGTGGAAGGACGGACAGGATTTTCTCATTTTCCTTAGCTCCCCCAGTTGTACTACCAGAAACAAGCCTGTAGGCAGAACTCAGCCCACAGAGTTATACCATGCCCACAAGTCCTGTTTCTGTCTGTGCAACTAGGCAAGAAGGCTAGGTGCTCTAGGAGGAGTGGAGAAACATAAATTGTAGAGGCAGGAGGCTGGCCCTCGGAAAGCGGGCGTGAGACCAAAGTTGGAGGGATACATTGGTCTTGATCTTCTGCCCTGGGCTTCCCCAGTGGGGAACGTATAGTAAATTAACCACAATGCAGTCTTTTCTCCTCCTTTCACAGTTGGTATTCTGCATGGAAACAGGCTCACCGCACCCATCTGAGAGTGGCCACATCAGAGTACACTGAACAGTGCAAAGCGGCTAGGCAGTGGAAGGAGAACTCAGGGCTTTGCTTTCCCAGGCTACCCTCAGTTCCTGTGTGGTATGGAAAGAACTCTGGTCTCCTCTGTGCCCCTGGAAGGGTGGGGTACAGATTCTGGCTGGGTTTGATGGCAGAATTTACCAGAGAGGATGTCTGTGGTGGCGACAAGATGGTACTGGGGCCAAGGGCTACCAGGATGAATTACTGGGGTCCTGACCTCCATAGTGTTACAGCATCCCAGCCAAACCCAGCAGCCGGCTGAACCAGGGCTGGGACTTGGATAAGGAAGAGGGGAATTGGGGAAAAGAGGAGTCTGGGCTCTGACTCAGAACCACAAGCTACCCAACAATAGGGTTCAGTACAATCCCTGGCAGAATGCCAAGAGCCACGACACACAGCACATCTAGAGTCACTGGTCCAGGGAGTGCTGACCAGCCGAATTCTGTCAGACATAGAGAGTAATCAGGAAATACGGAAAGCAAGCCTGCTTCTCTCTGTTATATGCCCAGAGGCCACCCTGGTGAGAGAAGGGAGACACAGACATCTGAAAGTCCAGCATTTCTCCAAAAGAGATAAAATTATTCAAAGAAATCTGTTCCAGAACATGGGATGGAGCCGAGTTTAGAACACTAAGTTTCAGCCAGGCAGTGGTGGTGCATGCCTTTAATCCCAGCACTTAGGAGGCAGAGGCAGGTGGATTTGTGAGTTTGAGGCCAGCCTGGTCTACAGAGTGAGTTCCAGGACAGCCAGGGCTATACAGAGAAACCCTGTCTCAAAACAAACAAGCAAACAAACAAACAAACAAAACAAAACAAAACAAAAAGAACACTAAGTTTCTCTCCCATGTCAAAGTGGCATGGGGTCTCAGAGGACAAATCAGACTGTCTCCGAGAGTCCTCCGAGAATGAGGTGTCTGCTTTGGGGACTCCATGCCATGACCTAAGCTCCTTTTCATGTACAAGAAAGGGCTCATCTGAACCACGAGCGGGCAGGTTTAAGTTACTATCCCCGTTTGTCACGTGCAGGAACCAACACTGAGCAATGTGATGATTCAAAGGCACCTAGGTAGCAAGCCCACAACAGGAGACAAAGCTTCCCATCCCAGCTTCAAGCTCCTGCTGGCTGCATCTCTCCAGCTCCACAGGAGATGCCCCAACACACGCTGGGAGGGAGCTATGACTCAGAAGCCCACCTTCTGCTTCCTGTGCTCAGCAGCCCAGATCTTTTCTTCCAGCCTTTATGCAGAAGAATCTCATGGCTAGAGTCCTGTGCCTCTGGCAAGGTCATACCTCGGGGTGGTGGAATTCCTGTCATGCCAGATGTGCTTAGAAATTGATAGGACAGGGACCAAACAAACCCTCTCCCTCTCC
>NW_021604630.1:2242723-2250613 GCF_004785775.1 Grammomys surdaster
CCCCCTCTCTCATATCACCTAAAACTGAAACCTTTATTGGCTGTAGCTGTTATCCATCTACAGAAAACAAACAAATAACAACAACAACCCAAACATTAGCAAGAGAAAGAGGTTGACAACCAACTTCTACAAACATTAGAGAGAGAAAGAGGTTGGCACCCAGCCGCAGGCACCCGAAGATCATCCCTTACCTGACTCTACCGTTGTCCCAGGCTACTTTGCCTCTTCCCCTATGTGCTGAGTGCGTAAACAGCACAAGTCCCACAAGACAAGGAATGTTAGTGATGCTGTGGAAACACACACACTCTCTCCCTCCATCCCTTTTCACCCCAGGACCGGATATACACGTTCCAGAAGAGGAATATACATCCCCAGAGTCTGAAATCAAATCTGGAATTCATATCCTCTCTAAATGTACTTTATTAAAAGCAGAGATCAAGAAAAGGCTTTGGAATTATTATATTGGAGAGGTTGATTGTATAGAAAGAACTTGGAACTGATGATAATTTTAGACGTGGTTGGCGAGCAGCTCACTGTGGGTGAGTGGGAAGCAGGGCACTTTGGCATCTATCCTTTCCCAGCGACTTTAAAGTCAGTCCCCAAACTGTGTCACTAAACTGGTAAAGGAGACTGTGGTAGAGCTCATCCACCTGTAATTAAACAGAGCAAAGTGAACTGAACATTTGCATACAACACGCAGAGCAGGTCAAAAAATCCCAGGAATCAAACTGTCGGTTTGAGGTTACTCTTTGTAAAATCAGTGTGCTAACAGGAATAATGGTGAGTGCAGTCTCGGACTGCTGGTGAAGACTGGATGAGGATAAGCATCTCTGTGTTTGCCTGTCTGTCTCTGTGTGTGTGTGTGTGTGTGTGTGTGTGTGTGTGTGTGTCTGTGAATCAACCGGAATATTAGCTGAGGCAGAGAACAGGAGTCAGTTGAAGCTGTAGGCAGAAGGAGGCAGGCAAGGCCTCTACAATTACACCAGAATGAGCTTGCAGCCTGTACTATTAGGGAGGTCCCTGGCTGAGGAAACCAAGAGCTTATCTACCATTCCCTAAAGGCTCAGATGACTTTGTACCAGTAACTGTTTCTGAATGCTCTTTTCCCTCGGCTTGGCGTTGCGTCACTCTGAATACCATTGTAGCTCACGGTATCTCTCTGATGAAAACCGTCGATTCGCAGGGTCAGCTAACTCAACAGTGGGAGCAGTGTGATTATGGGATTCACATTTTGGTAATAAAAGAAGAGTCGAACCCTTTAACCTGTCAGAGAAAGGCAGAGACCGCCCGTGACCCAAAAGAAGCCTCTAGACACTGAGAGCTCCCAGAAGGATAGAGAGGGAGTCAATATTTCTGAGCTAACGTACAAAGGGAGCTGCTGTGCTGTTTGCTGGAAGGCTCGGAGGACAAGGCCTGGAATGCAAATCACGATCCTGGTGGGATTTTGCTGGCTGACAGCCACCATTGAATGCTGGCTCGTCATCCTCTCTTCCCTTGGCAAGCAGTGTTTCTCCTGTTGCTTTATCTGAAAGGGTCCCCTTTTCAGACCACATGGAAGGAACTGTGAACCTTTAGGTGGCTGAGGTCCTTGACTTTTCATGTTGGCCATTTTTCTAAAACCTTTGAGTTATCTATTTAATTAAAGTGGGCATAAGAGGGAACCTGAAGTTAGTTCTCCAGTGGCTTTCAGGAGAATTAGCAATGGCGTCAGGTTCTGGCTCCTGGAAGGAGCTGGATCCTCCCTGACTTGCTTTCCTTTCCGCTCTGGAGACAGAGACGCATGGAGCTGTGGGCAGAACTGTTCCAGGGTTCTCTGCAGGAGGTGTGGCCTCTCAGGTTCCGAGCTTCCTGCTTGGCCTGCCACAAGTGTAGTATCTGTCTCAAAAACATTTACATGACCGGTGTTCATCCACCAGAAGACAGTATGTGGAGTAGAGGGGAAAGATGTGTTTTCCTCTGGGCATTTGAGACAGTGCGGATGACTGTGTTCAGGGTACGGCCAAGATGAACCAGTGTTTCCCAAAGAGCCCATGGGCACCAGGCTTATCTCTGTGAAGGCCTCAGTCAGTTCCTGGATGATGCCTTCCAGATTCGCAGGCCCCTCTGCCGAGCTCCTGGGGAATGTGTCTGCCCTTCTGCCTGGGGCTGTGTTTCCCATTATCTCTTCAGCTGTGGTTCTGAGTCTTCTCTGCTCTTGGGCTCAGTTGGATCTTCCTGTTTGTTTCTCGAAGCCAAAAACATTCTCCCAAGTGTGTCGCAACCAGCAGGTTCTGAGGGACCAGAAAAGACTATAGTGATATGTGGAATCTAGATTTAAAAGACATATGAAAGCGGGAAAGAAACTATTGGGGGGAAGGGAAATGGGGAAGGGGATGGGGAGGGGGATAAGGACAGGGAGGGGAGGTTAATTAACAACCTAAGTGTGGGATGCGTTTTGTGGAGATTTGGAGGAACCCATTATTTTTCTTTAAAGTTTAAAAAAAAAAAGCCAATGTTTGAGGAGAAAGAATGTCAATAGTAAAAATAAAACTCAGAAAGGAAATGGGGGGAGGGGCTATTGGCAATGGGAGAGGAGCAGCCTCCTTGTCCAGGACAGAGGGGACTACAGGCTTAGCCTGGTTCAACAGCTTTTCCCAGAACTGTCCTCTGCTGTCTATTCACTAAGCACGAAATCACAGGCAGCCACTTTCCACTTGGGTCTTTTTGCTGTCGTTTTGTCTGTTAGTTTTTGAGACAGGGTTTCTCCATGTAGTACAGGCTATCCTGGAACTCTCTTTGTAGACCAGGCTGGCCTCCAACTCACAGAGATCTGCCTGCCTCTCCCTCCTGAGTGCTTTGAATTAAAGGCATGTGCCACTACACCCGGCTTCCACTTAGATGTTTGTTAATGTTCTTTTAATAAATATAATTTACACAGAGCAAAATGTGCAAATCTTAGACATACAGTTTAAGGAATTTTCACAAACATGTATTCATTTCCTCACTGCCCAAACAGAACTCTGGCCCAAGGCCCTGGAACCTCTTGCCTGTCGTCCAGCATTTAAAGAATTCTATGAACTCCTTCTCCATAAGGACAAGGGCTTTCCCCTAACTTGCAACTCCTTTTTAAAAAGTTTTAACTATATTTATTTTCTCATGAATTTTTTTTAAGGGGGTTGAGGGACACATGCCAGGGCAAGCATATGGAGGTCAGATGACCTCTTGTGGGAACTTGCTTCTCTCCTACCTGGTGGGTCAGAGAGGTGGAGTTCAGGTCTTCAGACTCGAAGGCAACTTTACCCTCTGAGCTGTCTCACAGGCCTTAGGTTAAAACCTCCATTCTCTTTGTTATTCTGGGTTCCCTGTCAACTCAGGTTACAGTCACTCTGGATCCTCCACAGCCAAATAGGGAATGAAGGCTTTCTTTTTAAAGGGTTGGAGAGATGGTTCAGTGGTTAAGAGTACTGGCTGCTCTTCCAGAGAACCTGAGTTCAATTCCCAGCATCCACATGGGAGCTCACAACTGTCTGTATCTCCAGTTCTAGGGATCTGGCACCCTTGCACAGACATACATGCAGGCAAAATACCAATGCACATAAAATAAATAAATTTTAAAAAATAAACAAAAGTTATTAACTGAAAGATTGGAAGGTTCAAGCAGCTTGCCTCTGGCCACACAGCAGAGAGGAACGGACTGTAGGCTTCTAAAATCCCTCTGGGTTTGTGCTCAACCATCTTTCCTTCACTTGATCAGCAGTCTAAACTTGACAGTTTTCAGAATGTGAGAACTGGAGAAAGGCTTGGAGATTAACACAGGAAAGTAACGAGCTGATAGAAAAAATGGAAACTTCACCCCACCAGGGCTACACTGTAACAAAACTTCCAGGGCTACACTGTAACAAAACCGCCAGGGCTACACTGTAACAAAACTGCCAGGGCTACACTGTAACAAAACCGCCAGGGCTACACTGTAACAAAACCTCCAGGGCTACACCGTAACAAAATGGAGCAGGGGGAAAAAGCTACTGTAAATTCGGGAGGGGGGCTGTACTGTGATGTGTCAATAACCTGTAAAGGTCATGAGGCTGGGGACCCAGGACCTTTGAAGGCTAGGAGGCTTTCAACCCCCTTACATTCCCAGGAGTGCCTTTCTCTTCCTTAATAGACTGTCACTACATCTGTCACTATCCAAAGGTCTCTGGTCCAATTCTTTCTTTGTGGATACTTCTGGAACTCTCAGTATATGCCTCTAGACCAGTGGTCCTCATTCTTCCTAATGCTGCACCCCTTTAATACAGTTCCACAGGTTGTGGTGACCTCCAACCATAAAATTATCTTCATTGCTACTTCATCACTATAACTTTGCTACTGTTATGAATTGTAATGGAAATATCTGTGTTTTCCGATGGTCTTGTGAATGAGTTGTTCCACCTCCCTCCCACAGGCTGAGACTCAGATTCCTGACTATAACGAGGAAGGCACAGAGCTACCTGCTAGAGTAAGGACCAGACAGGACACACTCAGTATACCAGACAAAAGAGCAGGTGCTCCCAGAACACCTTTGTCCAATCCAGCGAGACAGTCTTCAGATTCCAGATTCCCCATCTGCCCCTTGCCTAGGAGTCATCTTGCATAGCTCTTTTGCGATGACCTTTTAGCCCATCCCTGCCACCTCCCTATGGACACCAAACACAGTGAGCAGTAGTATACTGCCCTGCATGGTTAGTGTGCTTAAGGATCACAGGCCCAGCTTGCAGTGTGAGCCATTCTTTGACTGTGTCCACTTTGATCAAGGAAGTGGGCAGACAGCATGCAGCAGTTTCCATGGTCTCACTCTGTCTTATCTTCTTTATCTTTGCTCTCTGCCGAGCCCCTGCGTCATTGCTTCCTTTGGATCAGGGTTCTGTTAGTCAACCAGCGCATCCAATCTCTCATCCTTTCTTAAATTGCCTCCTAATCTCCAGATAGCCTTGATGTTCATGTTCATTTAATACAGCCAGCACAGTAAACACACCTCAACACACCCTTCTGCTGAAAACCGCCCCTCGGCTCCACCCAGGAAGTCTAAGCACCTGCAAGTAGAGTGTATGGGCCTCTTGTTCCAGACTCCCACTCATTTTCCATTTCTATCTCCATCCATCATTCCAGAAACAGCCTCAGCTGCCGCCCTTGCCAGCTTTTTTCATACCTTCATGCATGAGTAAGCCGAACTTTCGCCTCTTTTGGAAAACCCCTACCCTTGGGTCTGACAGCCTAGTGCCTTCCAATGGACATCCCTTCTTTCAGGAAGATCTCAGTCTCTCCCTCCTAAAACTGGATAGTTCTTTCTTGTTCCTAGTCATGCCTTTGTCCCCACAAGGCTGGCTACACAGCAAGAAACCAACCTCGAATATGTTTCCACTAAAATATTAAAAATGTGACAGGCGCTGGGGATGTGGTTCTGTAGAAAAAGCCTTTGCCAAAAGATCATGAGGAGCTGGGTTTAGATCTCAGAGTCTGTACAAAGCTGGGCAGAGGAGTTCATGTGTGTAATGTCAGCACTCTACCGAGACATGGCAGGCAGAGATAGGAGACTCCCTGGATGCTGGGAGGGGAGGGCATCTAGCTTGGCATATGGAGATGTAAAAATAATAATAAATAATAACAACAACAATAATAAACCAAAAGAGGTATATGGTGGGGGGAGGGATTATCACAAACAAACAAGATGGGAAGTGAGAGCCTTGACCCGAGGTTGTCCTCTGAACTCTACATTCATGCCATGAGAGGTGCATGTGGAAATACATACATACATGAGCATGCAAGTGCACACATAGACACACACACACACACTCACATTTCCCAAAGTAGGTTTCTTCTAGATAGTTTATTTTTGTGTTGAACTTTTAAAATAATTGAAAAGTCACTTTTTTTTGAAAGCCCCTTAGTCATTATATCTGAGAGCATAAATAACATTGACAGGAAAAAATTATTCGAGGCAAAAAAATAATTCACTTTAAATTTTATTTTCAAAGCCCCTTCTCAGAAGACTATCTCTTCCCTTTTGGACATTTAAATGCCACAAGGAAAGGGGCTACATCCATGGGCAGAGGATTCAGGCTTCTGAGATTTATGGTGCAGGAGAGACAGGTGGTGTCATAGTGCAGAAAGCAGGGACAAGCCACTGAGCCTGTGTACTCCCACAGATCACAGGAATGCGGCAGCATGTCTCAGGAGGCAGTCAGCTTAAAGCCACCAGAACGTACTTCTCGATTCATTAATCTCTTAGTGAGGATGAGAGTGGAGACAGGGGAATCTGCTCAAAATGGGTATGACGAACAGTATGTCTTTGCCTCTTATGAAGAGCCATCATTCACACAAATTGCATCCCTCAGTCTTTTAGAGGATTAAATGCTACAAGACAGACAGTGTCTAGTTCAAACAGCAGCAAATCAAAGTGGGTAACAACACACCCTGTGATGAATAATGGGAGGCTTCTGTATCCCGGGAGGTCAACAGCAAAGGGAAGCAGCCTTTGTGAGGCACAGGAAGAAGATATACCTGGGAAAGTGTCCGGTAGACAGAGAAGAGAAGTGGAACTAGCGATCCTCTAAGGTGGCTTGGGCAGTCAGGTAGCCACCTTCCTTGGGGATGTGGATCACAGCTCTCTTTAGTTTAGAGGCCAGAAAAGAGAATGGGAGATAGACGCCTCTCTTCTTAAAACCGTTAGCAGCTATCAAGGTCATTAAGAAACAGGCACTCTCAGAACGGGCTTTGAAGAGAGCTTCTGAAGGCAAGAGAAGAATGGTCTATTTGTCTGGGATTTGACCAGACGTAGTTTAACTTTTTATTTCAATCACACACACTCTAATTTCCCCACTACCCTTGTGACTTCTGCCCTTTGGCCCCTCTAAGGAAGGATCGTGCACACCAGGCACACTCGTGTGTGAACTCAGAACCATAAGAGCTGCCGTCATAGCTTTCACTAACCAAAAAATTTCAGGTTGACCATGAGGTTTGGGGGGTTTTTGCTGTTATTTTATTTTATTTTTGTTTGTTTGTTTGTTTGTTTGTAGGGATGGGAGCTTCATGTAGTCCAGGCTAGACTGGAACTTGCTATAAACTTCCTGAGCCTCCTGAATGATGAGATTTCAGGTGTTTATTATATGCCTGGTTTGATGTGTAGTGTTTTTATGGATAAAATTCTGGAGGTTTTGAGAGGGGCCCGCCTTCAGTATGTTAGGCTATTCTCTTCAACCTCCACTGGGACTACTAATATTTAATAAGATGCCTAGAACTACCCTGCGTGCCTTATCTATAGATGTATCTCTATTTTGGGGGTTGGACCAGGCTTTGAGACAGAGTGTCTCTATATAGTTGTGGCTGTCCTGAAACTCTCTATATAGACCAGGCTGGTCTTGACCTCTCAGAGGTCATCCTGCCTCTGTCTCCTGAGTCCTGGGATTAAAGGTGAGCACCACTATATCTGGCTTATGAATTTCTTTTAAAGTTAATTTTAAAACTGTTTCTTTCATGTTCTCAAACATGACTCACACTGATGTGGGGAAAGTACTTTAAAATTCCACAAGTTTTACTGGGTGGTGGTGGCACACATCTTTAATCTCAGCACTGGGAGGCTGTGATTTCGAGGTCAGCCTGGTCTACAGAGCTAGTTCTAGGATGGCCAGGGCTACACAAAGAAACCCTGTCTCAAAACAACAAAATAAAACATCCCCTCCCCAAATGAAAACAAAACAAAATCCACAAGTTTAGATTTCATTGCAGACCAACTGAGTAAGACCACATTGGAGGTGTGGCCCATTGGAGGTGTGGCTCACTGGAGGTGTGGCCCATTGGTAATGGTCCCATTGGAGGTGTGGCTCACTGGAGGTGTGGTCCATTGGAGGTGTGGCCCATTGGAGGTGTGGTCCA
>NW_021604630.1:2250623-2316667 GCF_004785775.1 Grammomys surdaster
TGTGGTCCATTGGAGGTGTGGCTCACTAGAGGTGTGGCCCGCTGGGGGTGTGGCCCATTGGAGGTGTGTCCCATTGGAGGTGTGGCTCACTGGAGGTGTGGCCCATTGGTGGGGGGCCCATTGGAGGTGTGGCTCACTGGAGGTGTGGCAAGCTGGGAGTGTGGCCCCCTGGATGTGAGGCCCATTGGAGGTGTGGCCCAGGTGTTATACCATTTCTAACTCCCTAGATGATTCTAAGGTAAAACAGGGAGGTCTGAAGAAGCTGGTTCCACAAGTTTATCTTTCTTGCAGCACTGAGGAGGGAACTGAGCGTCTCAAGCAGGCTAAGCACATCCCTTCCACTGAATGGCTCCTCAGTCGCTACAAGTCATATTTAGAGCCAGGTGTGACTAAACACCTACCTATGCCTTGGCTTATTTCCCACCTCATAAACAATAGACTCAAATCTGAGAGCTGATTTGAGTGGCATTTGTCATAATTCTCAGTTATCTGTTCGTTCTGCTACTTCTTGATTTGGGGACTTAAATTTCCTACCGGCTTCATAGGACAGAAAATAAGAATCAGCTCTCTGACCTCTAACAATAATATTCATATTATGTTAGGCAGAGTGGAGTATGTCTGTACTATGCACTCGGGAAGTAGAGGCAGGAGGATTGGGAGCTCAAGGCTATCTTCAGATACATGCTAAGTTTGAGGCTAGCCTGGGCTACTTGAAACCCTATCTTTAAAAAGGGGGGGTTGGTGGGCTGAAGAGATGGCTCAGTTGGTAAAGTGTTTGCTTTATAAGCACAAACACTCGGATTTGATTCCTAGAACCCACATAAAATTTTTGGGCGTGGTGGTAGGCCAGCACTGGTAAGGTAGAGACAGGAAGACCTCTGAGGCTCACTTGCCCACCAGTCTAGCCTAAAAGGTGAGCTTCAAGACAATGAGAGACCTTGTCTCAAGAGGAGGTGCATCTGCATTTCTGAGATTGACATTATGTATCCTCTGATCTCCACACAACTGTGCACCGCATGTAGACACATGTGTGCTCCCCACAACACACATACCTGCTCCAGAAGCATGTACCCTCCCTACCAACACACACTCCGGGCCCTGCTTGCTCTGGCTCTGCTCAATCCAGCCCGAAGTACACTGTAGCTGTCTTCAGACATCCATATGAGGGCATCAGATCTCATTATGGATGGTTGTGAGCCACCATGTGGTTGCTGGGATTTGAACTCATGCCCTCCTGAAGAGCAGTCAGTGTTCTTAACCACTGAGCCATCTCACCAGCCTGCCAAAGCTCTTCCAAAATCCCAAAACAGAAACAGAAAAGGGAAAAAATGCATAACTGTCTTCTTCTGCTTATTTCTCTATTCAACTCAAGGTCTTAAGTGTGTCACGTATGTGTTCCCTCATGGAAGTATAGCCCCGACGCCAAATGGTTTTGCTTATTTAGTTTTCTATGTATGCATCTGAATTCATTCCCCAAATCAGGTCCCAATTGTTTCCTTCACAGTAGGCTGAATTATCTTAAAGAAATGGCTGTCACTGCCAGGTGACCTCCATAGGCTACCAGCCTGGACAACTGTCCCTTCCTTGTGTGGGGTCCCATCTTCCTTGTATTCTTCTGTGAGAGCAATGTGCACATTTATTATTCTCTTTCTTGTTTTTGTGGGTATGGAGCTGATCACACAGGAATTTTTGAGGAACGTATACCCAAGGAATGTGAGATCTTGAAATCCATAACTCTGTCCTGGGAGGTACACACTTTCAGGCTGGATATAACTTGTAGTGGGTTTGGCCTAGTGTTGTTTATATTTTGTTAATTTGGGTCCCCAAAATTGTTTGTGTCAGAATCTGTACGTCTGTATGTAAGACACTGGGGAACCTGTCCCCAGATGCTTTTGATTGGTAAATAAAGTTGCCAGCAGCCAATGGCTGGGCAGGGCAGACAGAGGTGGGACTTTTAGGATTCCCAGATGAGGAACTGAGGAAAAAGGAAAGAGAATGAGACCTGCCATGCTGAGAGTAGGAGTAGAAAGACACCATGCCTGAGAAGGTGGGGGACAGAGAACTTGCAGGAACAGGTCGGGGGCAGGGTGGAAGGGGAGGCTTTTAGCCCAAGAGGGTTGCGTGTCTGGGTCTAGGGCAGCAAAGATGAAATATAGATTTTAGTAAGTAATACCTTGGGACTATCTGAGGGAGGTGGATTAGCCGTGTAGAGGTTAGGAAGTGGCCCAGCCATTGAGCTGTGTGTGTGTGTGTGTGTGTGTGTGTGTGTGTGTGTGTATTTCATTAGGGAACCCAGAACACTGGGGCAGGCAGTAAGGAACGCCACCATCACTGAGGTCAGTTTGACTTATTAATTGGGTACCTGCTATAGTAGCTTTGCTCAGAATATTGAAGGCATTGCTTCATTGTGGTCTAATCCAAAATCAAAAGCCACCTGGACACCTGAGTTAGTTCTCCTCTCCCCCCACCCCCACCCCCGCTCTCTTTCTCTCTTCCCTTTTCTTGCCTTGTTGGGTCCTCCCTTGACCCAGCCTTCTGCAGCCCCATGGTAATATAACTGCTGGGCTAGGTGCTCAGCGAGCCCTTTCCACCTGCAAGCAAGCCCTGGCATTTGAGTTCATAAAGAACCCATCCCTTTTATACTTCATACTGTGTGATACGGAACCCAGAAGACTCATTTATCCCCTGATTTCCTTTCTTTTCTAACTCTTGGTATCTGATTGCTTCTCTGTTTGCTTTCTTTCTGGTTGATTTATTCTTTATAGAGAATGATAACTTCCCTGTTCATAGTCATCTCTGCTATACTATTTTTCATTTTTTCTAAGATCTCTGACCATAGCATGTCTCTAGCCTAGAACTTTCTAAGTATTTTTTAAAGATTTGTATATAGATGGTTCTCCTAAATGTATGTCTATATACGGTGTATGTGCCTGGTACCCTCAGGAATCAAGAAGAGAGCAATGGATCCCCTGGAAGTGGAGTGACAGATGCTTGAGAGTTGCCATGTGGGTGCTGGGAATCAAACCCAGGTCCTCTGGAAGAGCAGCCAGTGCTCTCAACCACTGAGCTATCTCTATAGCCCCCTCTCTGAGATTTTCAATAGGGCAATATCTTACCTCATGGGGTTTGGAAAACTCCCACCATGTAAGGCTTTGGATGGCTCTGGTGTTTAGACGTAGTCTTTCTCTGGAACTCACACATACTTGGGAAATTGACCAGCTAGAGGTTCATCATCACAGGACAAGAGAGGCTTGCTAGCATAGAGCATGGGCAAAAAGTACATTAGCCTGGAGGATGCTGCCTCCTCTAGCTATGTAGGAGTCTACATCCACTACTAACTGGCTCCCAGGGCCATGGAGGTAAGTCTTCTTTTGATGGCTTTGAAATAACAGCAGAAGCACACGCTCCAGTTTATGTTCTCCTTGCTCAAGATGAGAAGTCAGTCCATGGCTCACAGCCAATGCTCATCCTTCTCTTCTGTTCTTCTCATTTCACAAAGGGTATGGAAAAGCATTGCCCCATCGGGTCCTCATGATGGCTGAGTCTGTAACACTGAACCACTCACCTCTAACATTAGAGGAAAGTGTTCCTTCCTGCATACACACTACTTTGCTGAAATAACTCACAGTTGAGCAATAACAGCCATCCACATACAGTGGTATAGTAATATAGAGATATAGATAGTGATATAGAGAACACTGAATGGCTAATCACGGGCCCCCGAGTTTTTGCCACTAGTTGGTTAAGCAACCTTGGGCCATTCCATTCCATTCCATTAACATTTATTGTGTACCTCCCATGTGCCAAAGCTTGTGCAGGGTGCTGAAGTGCTAAGGTGGATGAGCCACAGTTCCTGTCTTCCATTTGCTAATGATTTGGCCAGGAAGGATTAGAAAGCAAAACAGGGTTTTGTGTGATCACTTATGAAAATAGTGTTTCGATTTCACGGAGAGCCTATCAGGGTGTGCATGTTGAATTTTGTCAACTTAACACAAGCTAGAGTCTTCTTAGAAGAGGCAACCCCATAAGAGTACCCTGTATATACATCTGTATGGCATTTTCTTGATTATTCATTGATGCTGGAAGGCTCAACCTACTAGGTACAATGCCAGTCCTACGTGAGTGAACTTGAGTTGTATAAGAAAGCAGGCTGAGTAAGCCATGGGGGGCAAGCCAGTAAGCGGCACCCCTCCATGGCTACAGCTTCAGTTCCTGTCTCTACTTTCATAATGGACTACAACTGTAAGGTGGAATAAATCCTTCCCTCCCTGTGCTGCTCTAAGACAGCTAGTACCTGCCCAGGCAGCTAACGTCATCAGCTCATTTAAGTCCTGTAGCCACCACCTCTTGGATGGAGTTTCCTATGTCTGTCTGTGTGCATGTATGCATGTATGTATGTATGTATGTATGTATGTATGTATGCATGCATGTATGTATGCATGTATGTATGTATATCTGTCTGTGTGTGTGTCTCTCTCTGTCCCTCTCCCTCCCCCCTCTTGTGTTTGTGTGTGTGTGTGTGTGTGTATGTGTGTGTAAGGAGATAGAAGTGCAAACTGAGTAGGGACCACCATGCTTTTGAAAATGGAATTCTAAAGTCCTACGTGTCCATCTCCAAAGTTTGTTTGGTTTTGTGTCTGTTTAATGGAACTAGGGGATCAAATCCATGGCCTTGCACATTCTAGACAACCTTCCTATCTTTGGGCTATGATCGCAACTCTGAAGTCAGAGTTCTATTAACACTCTGAGTAGAACTGACGGTTGACATGTTCACAGTGTAGCCACAAGAGAGGACACTGCGAGTCCTAGTGTAGAGGAAGACCAACGGCATCAATAAATGTCACTCTTCTCCTGAACCAGAGATGCTGTGTGCTTCAAAAAGACAGGAGAGACAGTTCCATTCCCTCTGGAGGGGGTTGTGGGCTCAGTGGGTCTCATCTGGTGTAAAATCTTGGGCTATTACAACAGGGGGGCAGAACAGAGACTAGGGATGCTGGGAAGTTTCTTGGTTGTGACATTGAAACTTTCAGAGGGTATGGAAAAAGCCACCAGAAGGGGCACTGGCAATTCCTTGATCCAGCACAGTGGCATAGGAAAGCACAGAAAACCTCCCATGTAAATGAATATAAATCTTTTATATCATAAAAGAAATCTCTTTAGGATGCATAGGCAACAACAACACACACACAAAACCTAATCTTAAAAATGGGCAGAAGAGTTGAATGAACATTTTTCCAAAGATCTATAACCACCCAACAAACATGTAAAAAGAAACTAGTCATTAGAGAAATGCAAACTCAAGCCACACCAGATACCATTTCATGTTCATTAAAATAACTACGAGCAAGACAGAAGAAAAGATTCAAACACCCACAGGCAATAACAACTATTGGCAAGGAGGGAGAAAAATTGAAACATATACACCTTTGTGGAGATAGAAAATAATAGGACTGCTGTAGCAAACAGGATGACAGTTCTTCAATAAATTAAAATGAATTACTGTATATCTAGCAACTCTACTTCTGGGTATATACTCCAAAGAATTAAACTCAGGGATACAAAGAGGTGTTCCAACCGATAGCTGAAATACACACACACACACACACACACACACACCTCGATAACTCTTCTTCTGCCTTAAAAATGAAGGACATTTTTTAACACACCGATGGACCTTGAAGATATTTTGGTAAGTGAAATACTATCACGAAAGGAAAGGATATCACATGGTTTGTATATGAGGTGCCCAGAGTAGCCATGTATGCAGAGATAAAAAGTAAAAGGGTGTTGGCTGGGTCTGGAGAGAAGGAAAAGATGACTTATTGCTTATGGAGCATGGAGTTCCAGCTTCGCCAGATGAGGGGAGTTCCACACATGGATAGTGGTAATGGTTATTCAATACCAAGAATATGAATAGCCACTGAACTTAAAGAAGCTAAGGTAATGGGTCATGAATTTAATGGATTTCACAACAATTAGCAAGTAATTTAAAATAAACAAATGTGGTGGTTTGAATGGGAACGCCCCCACAGGCTCATATGTTTAAATACTTGATCTCCAGTTGGTGAAACTGTATTGGGTAGAGTTCAGAGGTCTGGCCTTGTTGGGAGAGGTATGTCACTGAAAGTGGGATTTGGAGGTTTCAAAAGACGTGTGCAGTTCTGAAACCTTTGCCCTCTCTTCCTCCTCCTATTTGCTTTAAATCAAGATATCAGTGAACTCTTGGGTGGTGGCACACGCCTTCAACCCCAGCACTCAAGAGGCAGAGGCAAGCAGAACTCTGAGTCCTAGGCCAGCCTGGTCTACAAGACAAGGTTCAGGATAACCAAGGCTGGCTACACAGAGAAACCCTGTCTCAAAAATCAAAACAAAACAAAAAAGACGTGAGCTCTCAGACATTCCTGCCATGGTGCGTTTGTTCCTCCATCATAGATTCTAACCCTCTAGAACCATAACCATAATTAATTAAATGTTTTTTTTTTAAAAAAAAAAAACAAAACATGTAGGCTTTGTCATGATATTGTGTCACAGGAATTAAAAAGTAACTAATACAGAAGTTAGTACCAGGAGTGGTCCACTGCTATATGATACCTGACTATGTTGCTTTTTGAGTCATCTGGAAGATATTGAGACTTAGGACTAGAAAAAAAAATGGTAGAACATGGTAAGCAGAGGTTAGTGGGCCAGCCTAGCAGGATCTTGCTAGCTAGTAGTGCTGACAGAACCACCATGTGGACTGTGGAGACCCCAGCTCAAGGGGTTTCTGGGAGAGCATCATTAATAACGGGGCTAGAGCCTGTTCTTGTGATATTTTGGGACAGAATCTGGTCCCTTCTGCCCTCATCCTAACAACTGACCTGAGACTGAATTGAAATTTTGGACTATTTTATTTGGTGGAAGAGATTTTAAAACAGTCTAATGATGACTCTGTTGCATTGGTATTTGCGGTCACTTTTGTGCAGGTCTATAATGAAAAAGAGTGAGTCGGGCAAAAAGAAATACAAAGCGTAGCGTTTGAAAAGAAAAATCAATTTGATGTGAGAGAGTTAAGGCTTGTGCTGAAAGAGGCAAGGAGAGTTAAGCAGAGCCCTGATCTGAAACGGAATAATGGAAGGAGTGGCCTGGGGAAAGACCCCACCCAGCTGAGCTTCCAACCTATGAAAGGAAAAGGCCTCAAAAACAATACAGGAAGTCTCAGATGTGATTCAAGGTGGCCAAGGTTCACTCCCGTTTGGCAGCCAAATGCTTCAGTGTGGTCTATTGGGTCTGGCTTTAGACTCTTGAAGGATATATAAGTAAGGGGTTGTAGAATCGTCCTCTGCAGTTAAGGAGAGCCACTGAGGCCAGGAAATGTGTGGCAGGATAGTCCCTGCAAGAAGACACTGAGAGAGCAAGAAATCCTAAGAGGACATTCTGTGAAGCTGAGAAAATGAAGCCTAGATTGCTTTGGAGACTCCAAGATGTTAGACATGCCAGAGCTACGAGGTATCTGCCAAGGAGAGTTGCACATAAGGAGCAGAGCCTGCTCATGAGAAAGAGGAGTATGTTGTACTTAGCAAAGACAGAAGAGAAGAGACATCTAAGCCCTTCGACACTGAAAATGGAGATGCACGATTCAGTTTGCTTTGCTGGGTTGTTTCGATCCAGTGTTTCCTTCATATGCTCCCATTCCTCCTTCTTGGAATAGTAATGTAGAGTCTGTGTATTGTATATTGGAACTATTTGCATTTTGATTTTACTGAGGTGACCATTAAGACATTTGTCTTGAGTCTCAGAAGAGGTGTTGAACGTTAAGCAGCCTTGAGACTAAAAGCCCAGATGGATTTTTGACGTTGGTCTAAATGCATTTTACATGATGATATGGCTACGAGACAGTGGGGGCCAGGAAGTGGAATGTGGTAGTTTGAATGAGAATGGCCCCGTAGGCTCACATGCTTACCAAATACTTTTGGTCCCAGTTGGTGGAACTGTTTGGGAAGGATTAGGAGGTGTGGCTTTGTTAGAGGAGATGTGTCACTGGGGGTGGGTTTGGAGGTTTCAAAAGACTCGTGCTATTCCCAGTGTGGCCTCTCCCTGCCTCCTACTTGCAGATCAAGGTGTGAGTTCTCAATCATTTCTGCTGCCATGCCTTTGCCCTGCCATCATGAACTGTAGCCCTCTGAAATCAGGAGTTTAACCAAACGCTTTCTTTTATAAGTTACCTTGGTCATGGTGTTTTGTCACGGCAATAGAAATGTAACTGACAATCTTCGGTGTTTAGAAAGAAAAGTAACTAAGACATAACACATAGACGAGCTTGCCATGCACAGAAGGAAATCCCTAGGTGTTGGGATTTAAACTGGATGGAGAAGCAGGTTCTGGTATTCACGCAGAAGCGACCCTGGAGCAGTGGCTCTCAACCTTCCTGATGCTGTGATCCTTTAATACAGTTCCTCATGTTGTGGTGATCCCCAACCATAAGATTATTTCATTGCTACTTCATAACTGTAATTTTGCTACATTATGAACTCTGTAATGTAAATATCTGGTATGCGGGATTCTGATATGCAGGATTCTGATATGTAACCCCCAAAGTGATCTAGACCCATAAGTTAAGAATCACTGCCCTAGAGAGACGAGCAGATTCAGTAAGGACCCTGTGAGCACAGGGGATGAGCTCCTGGCCTAAGTCAAAGGAAAGCTTGGGATGAAGTACCCTGAATACAGCTCAGACAGTGGCTCAGGAAGACATCAAAGAAGATACTCAGCCTCATCTCTAAAGGAGCAGAAATGGCTGCCTTAAATTGAAACCCCACATGGGCCTGAAAAAGATGTAGAGTCCAAATGCCCACTCCTGCATCAGAAGGGAGCCTCCAGTCAGGAAAGCGGCAGAAAGTAATCAGAGCCAGTTTTATCCTGAGGATACTGGGAGCAAACAGAAAACCACCCTTCATTTACGGTTCAGCACTGCAGGCCACAGAGGAGTCCCACAGGAAGGGAAACGAAGCCTGGCTTAAGGAAAGGAAAAACTATAAAGTCTCTAAGCCACCGAGGCTTTAAGCCACCATATACAACAGTCTGCAGTCAAAATAAACAGCCGGGCTAAGCGTGCCACACTTCCTATAGCAGAACTCTCAGAAGCCATGACGTTTGTGTTTTCAAATGCTTCTTTTTAAAAAAAATCAAGGAGCGATATTCTAAGGATGATACAAGACATTTCTTTTTTTCTTAAAGATCTAAAATGAGTCAAGAGTAACTTCTAGACATAAAATAATATTCCTCCTGATATTTAAGGTTCAGTGGGCTAAATAGCAGACTAGAGACACTGATGAGTTAGTGGAATAGAAGAGAGTTGAGGAAATGCCTTGAATGTTCCCTTTAGGGACAAAGAGACTGAGCATATGAAAAAGAGGTTATAAAAACAAAAAGACAATGAAAAAGACCAATATATACATCCCACAGGAGTCTCAGAAGGAGAAAATTAGGGGGAAAAAAAGAGACACTATTAAAAATCTAATATCTAGATTTAAAAACTGACCTAGGCAATTGCTGTCCAACCCTGAGCAAGGAATAACTTCCTTGTGACCCAATTCCCTTAGCAGCAAAACGGGCCTAGGAATCCTCTGAGAACCAGATGATATCACAGAGGTGAAGCCCAGCACGTAATGTATGTGTCTAGCACTAGCACTAATGAGAATGTCCCTATATTAGTAAGAATAAAACTACTGTTAAAAAAAAAAAAAATCACGATGGGTCCTCTGTGCCATCAACAAAAGCAAACCCATAACCAGACCTATTACACACAGTAAACAGCAAAGCGTCAAAGACAAAAGTTAAAAAATCTTCACAGCAACCAGAGAGGTAAGGCAGATTGCCTGCAAAAGCAGGTAAACTGAGTGTTTAGCCAGAATGCCCCCACCCCACCCACTCCACCCCCGTAACCTCAAATGAGGGCAACTGAGAAAATGAAATGTCTTCAGAGTGCAGAGGGACAGTAACGATCAACCTCAAACTCAGAGAAACTACCGTTTACCACTGAGGGTAAAATATAGGTATTTTCGAGAGTAAAGGATGTATTTACCACTGACAAGCCCTTACCTAAATAACCACTAACGGGCGTGCCTGGGGAAACTGAAGGCGGGAGTGAGTTTGGTGCCCTGGATTCAACCCCTAGCACCTCAAAATGTAAAGAAGAATCGATCCTGGAAGGCAGGTAGAAAGTGGTGGGGAGAAGAGAGGAGGCTGCGCAGGGAAGCATGGCAGAGAAGCGTAGGAAGGAGGACTATGGAGGAGAATAGGGATGATGTGGGCCCGGGAGCCCAGAGGCAGCCCGGGCTTTTGTCGCTAGGAGTTCATCACGATCCATGGAGGAGACTGAGTAAGGATGAAGCTATCATGGAGGGCAGTCCCCCTCTCAGGGGTCTTTACGGAATTGACCGACATTTGGAGCTTTGATCGCGTCTGAAGCACAGGGTTAGATTTAGTGGTTTGTAATGTCTTTCCTGAGACCAGTTCTCCACTGTCGGAGACCAGAGCTTCGGGAGAAAATGGGGTAAACATGTGGAGACTTCCAAACTCCTGAAAAATGATTTAGTCCGTGAGCTGAAGTTCCTACTGAAAGAGGATGTTCTTCTGAAGTTCCCAGAATACAGAACAGCCCGAATATGGGACCTTCATAAACAAAAGCTCAGACAAGAGAGGAAGCTTCAGGAAGCCACATCCTGCCTTCTAAACTGCTTTCCACAGGCTTTGTGTTTGACAGAAACCCAAACATGTCTTGTCCCAGGCACTTTTCCCTTTAATTTCCAAACTGGTGTATATTTAATGGGAAATTTAATCCCCGTGGCTCTGAATCACGTACAACCGATTTCTTGGGCGCTTTTCCTGACCTTGGAGCAACTTGTCACAAGATGCTCTTAAAATTTTAAATTGAGTTTGTTTTTGGTTCCTCTCTGTTTCTCTATCCAAGGTCTGAAAATTTGGATAGAAGCTAGGAACTTGTTGAAGAAGGGCCTCTCCACTCTTCCCAGGCATCCAACAGAACGAGGCATGGTGGTGCGGGCTTGGCTACGTCCAAGAAACAGTGTGGTTCTTCATCCCTGCTCTAGTGTGGCCACAATTCTACCCTCAGCACAATGGCTGCATTTGAGGCAGAGTTGACAAACAAGTCTGCTCTTTCCAAGTCCTGTTTCCTTAGGTGTCAAGAGGTGTTCCACCCAATTTCATTATACAGGCGCAGTCTTCACAGCGGAGGGCTGTGGTCCACACTGGCCCTGGCCCGCTAACCAGCGCACAGCCCCCGAAAGACGTCAGGGACAGAAACATTTCTGTCAGGATGTATTGCACAGTATTTTCCTACAGCCGTTCTCAAGCTGGCTGAGAGTGAACGGCCCTGGCCAGCCCTAACGCTTCAGCAATCTGTGGTCTAACCTTGTTTCCAGGAACCTCATCCAGCTTGGCGGAGAGCATCATCACATCCTCACCCGCGGACTGCTTCCCAGATGTAGAACCACTGGGGAAAATGTCGAGGCTGCTTTTCTAGACCCCAGTGTTGGTTCTGATATTTTCTTAATGACAGGTTTTATGAAAGCGTCCCTTGAAGTCATGTTTTCTTCTGTACACCCACCTTCTCTTATTTATTTAAAATTTAAGCAGATTTTGCACTGGGGCTACAGAAACCTGCCAGAAAGGAAGAGTTAAAACTTACCATGTATGGAGTATCACAGGCGCCAAAGGCAGCCTTCGGGTTGATGGGTTTTCCACGTTGTCTTTTCTCTTTCAGGGGTTTGAATGACTCAGTAACTGCTTGTGCAGCATAATTTTAGGGTTGACCTTTCTCCGTGTCCCCCAGTGACACTGGTGTTCCACGTCTGTTAGCAGTTCCACCTGTGCTACGATTATCAGGGAAGGAAAGAAAGCTGGTTGGATATGAAAGTACACTAAGTCCCAAAAAGTAATGTGAAGAAGTAGATTAGAGTCAAACAACAGGGAAGACAAAGGGTTTGGCAGAAAGGCATTCTGGGATAGGGACCAAAAAACAGGGATTGAGTTGCAGCTCTGCCATTTTCCTATGTCTTAGTTTCTTGGGACATCTGTCTTGGTATCATTACAGTGCTATAGTTAACCATTAAAATGTGTACCCATTTCCAGGAATACTAGAGATGATTAACCACAGCCGGATGGTTCTGCTTCCTCCTGTGGGGATACATAGCTCATTCCTCTGCCTGGGTTCTTGGTGAACAACTTGGGGGACCAACACACTAGGAGGCTCTCTAATAGTGGTGGCGTGTGTTCATGACAATCTTTCTGTGTAGCTCAGCTGGCCTTGCGTTCATGATTCTGCCACAGCTTTCCTAGTAACCAGGTACGTCAGCTTACCCAGCTCCTGGTGGTTTTAATGAAGACTGTCGTACCTCAGATGTAACCTTTACTGTCTCATAGAGAAAGAACTTGCCCACCTCAGCTTGGGAACCTGAACTCTGGCTATCTAGACAATCTTGATAAGGCCTAAATAAAGTGCAAGCATTACAACTGAGCACTGGGCTATTAAAAAAGAAGATTCTTTAAAAATAAAAAAATGAGGAGGAGGAGGAAGAGAGGAAGAGGAAGAAGAAGAAGGAGGAAGAGGAAGAGAAAGAGGAGGAAGAAGAGGAGGAGGAGGAGGAGGAGGAGGAGGAGGAGGAGGAGGAGGAGAAGGAGGAGACTCTTTACATCCTTTGAGTTGGGTCACCCGCATGGATAACTTTTTCTCCCCATTTCAGTAGACCATCTCTAAGACAGTCCTTGGAGCTCCCAGACCCAATATCTGGGTGAACCACAGATAGCACTGTGAGCCCCAAGCTACAGCAATGGGAGATTTGTTTTACCTTTTGGCTTGAAATAGCAGAGTGACTTTTGGGAAGGAGCCTAATTGATTCTCCTAGCAGCAGAGCTGTGACGGAGACCCCTGGAAAGAATGATGTTTGAGGCCAGGGTACCAGAGCCCAAGGCACACACTTCAACTCACTAACACCAGTGCGGTGCCAGCAAACACAGCATATGGGAAGTAGAGGCGGCCGAGAGCCAGGCTTCTGGACTTCCTCAGCTCAGCCTTGCCAACCATTCCTTGCCCTGGCTTCCTCACAAAAAGGTCCTGTGCACGACTGAGAGGCTGGCCAGCCCCAGGATGCCCACACTGCCTCTTCAGCAGGGTCCTCTGCATAGCTACTTTAAAGGATTCAGAAAATCTGGGGACCTTCATGGCGAATTTCTGGCTTTCGTTGTCTTTCTTTTCCTGTTCTTTCTCTCTTAGTATTTCGGGACTGGAGTTACTTCTGTGGATAAATTTCCAGCCTCCACCCAGCCTCACCTGCAGGTTCTGAGGGGTCTCCAGCAACCTTAAAGCACACCAAACTAGGAGTGGGGGGTACCTTGCTATGTCCCTCATTTTGAAGTGGTCTATTGGACAAACAAATCACTGAATAAGTGTATACGTGAGACACATCATGTGCAGACTTGGTGCTGTGTACGATACAGACACCCCCCCCCCCGGGTACAACCTTTTCCCAGTGAAAAGCCAGATGTAGGAGGAGAGGCAGGGGTTCCTGGTAAGGGGCAAATAGAGACGTTACATGCAGTGGTTCTCAATCTGTGGGTTGTGACCTCTTGGGGGATTTTGATATCTGATATGATATCCTGTGTATCGTATATTTACATTATGATTTATAACAGCAAAGTTAGAATTATGAAGTAGCAATGAAATGATTTTATGGTTAGGGTCACCACAGCCTGTATTAAAAGATCACAGCATTAGGAAGGTTGAGAGCCACTGACTGGGGACATCCCAGAAAGATCATCCAGAAGCTGTCTGGATTACATAAACTTGTTAAAAAATAAAGATCCCAAGACTCTACCTCAGACTTTCTGGTCAGAATTTCAGGAAGCAAGGCTCAGGGAAGATGTACTTTAATTTTTTTGGATTATAATTCTCAACTCCAAATTTTGAGGACCACATTCCTAGCGAAAGCACACAGAATTGATAGCATGCTAGGCTCCTGTTTGTTTTGCTTGTTGGTTTTGGTTTGGTTTTGTTATGTGTCCCAAGCTTGCCTCCAGATCCCTATGTAGTCCAAGATGCACTCCTCCTGCTTCAGCCTCCTGAGTTCTGGGATACAGACGTGGGCGCAATTATTAATCTATCTAAAATTTGATTCCCCTTGATAGAAGTGATCATGAGATATTTTACTGTTGACCATATTGTTTACCACATTTTATGTGTTCAGAGTCCTGGTTTCATGGAATGACCTTGGGAAGGGATATATGTTTTTTTTTTTATTGTGGTAAAATGCATGCCATATAAAATACGCCATCATAACCATTTAATTACACAGTTCAGTGGCATTAAGTACATAGTATTCAGCAACCATCACTACCATCCGTCTGCAGAGCTCTTGTATCTTGCAGAATTGAAGCTCTGTACCCATTACACAATAACTTCCTGACTCGCTTCTGCTAGTCCCTAGCAACCATCCTTTCGTCTCGTGTTTCCACAGAATTTACTGCTCCCAGTACCACTAACAAATGGACTCCTAGAGTATTCGTCTTTTTTGTGATGGGCTTATTTCGCTTAGCATATGTCCTTAAGTTTCATCCATGAGGTAGTGTATACTAGAATTTTCTTCCCTTTTCAGACCAAGTAACCCTTTATTGTTTTGTGTTTCCCGTGCCTTGCTTACCCACTCACCTTTAGCAAACATGTGTGTTACAGGTTTTTTTTGTTTTGTTTTAACTATTGCTGCTGAGAACATAGGTATATAGCTACATCTTCAAGACACTGACTTCAGTCATTCTGGATGCACATACCCAGAAGCAGAATCACAGATCATAAATGAATTCTCTCTTTTTTTAATTTAAAAAAGAATTTGTTTTTATTTTTGTGGGCCAGCCATAGCATTTTCCCGTAGCAATCACCTGAACTGTTTTACAGCCCCACCTGTGGAACGGAAGAGCTCCGTGTCTTTACCAGGTTGTTATCTCCTGGTTTTGTTATTTGTTGGCTGGTTTCTGTTATTTTATAGTTTTGTTTGTTTTGATGGCAACCGTTCTAATGGGGTTGAGGGGGATATCTCTCTGTGCCTTTAATGTGTATTTCCTTAAAGATTAGCGCTGAGCATCTTAGCCTACAATATTAGCTAACTGTAATCCTGCTTTGGGAAGACAATGCAACTTTGAAGGATGAACAGAGCTTCTATGGGGAGAGAAGAGAAGGAAATATCAAGCAGAGAGAATAGATACTCAAGCCCCAAGGATGCAAAAACAAATGACTGCTCTGAGACTGGAGGCTGTGTAGGCTGAAGCTGGTCAGAAGGCTTATACGTGTCATTGGAGTGGATGCTGGTTGATTTTTAATTAGCATCCGCTAGCCATTAATCACACCTTATACGTCAGACAGAGGCCAGACCATGCCAGAAATGCCAAGATTCTCTCTGCCGGAATTCTGAAGGTAGGGTGTTTTACTTTGACTCAGGACACATACACAAAACAAAACACTAAACCTTAGCATGCAGTCAGAAAACATTGGCCAACAATTAAAAATCAATTGCAGCTAACCTAATGGGGGGGAAAAAAGAGTTAGAGAAATCTGGGCCATGTAATGTCCTGGAATGAGTGGGCCTTAAAGTTGTCAAGATTGCACGCGGCATCAAGAAATAATAATAGCAATAATAAAAGATAATGACACCTAAACTCACTGTAATACTACCACATATAAAATACACTCATATCTCTATATAACACATATGCTGTTAATCAGTTATTTTGGGGTGTGCCTACTACCTGCCAGACTCTGAGAGAGGCCAGCATTGTCAGCTCTACAAAGGAAAAAACACGGGCTTTGAGAACTGAATACGTAGCAGAATCCAAGCTGTCTTTACACTGTACGTACAAGGCTCATTTTGATTTCTCAATAACAGAACTAAGAGAACTCTGGCTACTATGTTCAGGAGCTTAGATTAGATTCGGTAGGCAATGTTTTTGAGGAAAGATTATTTTGCGATCAGATCTTTGTCTTGGAAAAATACTTCGGATCAACCTGGTATAAGGCAAGTGTTATAATCCAGGCAAACTAGGATAAGGACCCAAAGTCATGTGGGGAAAGAAGCTAGGACATGAGCTGGAAAAAGAGGAGTTCTGTCTAGGCATGATGACACGGGGTGGGGTACTAAAACAGTCCCCTCCTGTCCTTTGCTGTAGAAAACTAAGTGAATGTTACGTGTCTTTGGAGCAAAGGATCCTGGGGGAGCTGTAACTCCGCAGTTGTCATGAGGCAGAGTATGTGTGACATGGAGCCACTGTTGTTATTTCTCCACTATGGTTCACTGGGTTTCCCTACATGCTTTGCTCTGATAAAATCATCAGCTCGTGGCTTTGCTAATGGCTGGATTTCCCTTGTAACGTCTCTGGGAAGCTGCGTGACTCCAATCCAGACCATTATCTCCACTTCAAATGCTACAGGAAGTCCTCCACCGTATCCACCATAGCAGGGAAGATGGGAGGGTTTGCTTCGAATGTTTTCTTTTTCTAGTTGGTGGTTGTTGTGAACCTCGCAGGAGACAGGTCGTGTTGAACCAGCAAGCTGCAAGCCCTAGCTTGGTGGCATTATTCAGAGAACTCAGTCAGGAAGATCTCAGGCTTCAGAAAACCCAGACCAGCATCCCAGGCTGGCTCAGTCACTGAGTTCTAACAATGCTGACTTTGAAAGAGCTGGCAGGAACTTAATCCTGAATGAAAGACTACAGCAGCCAGATGTTTTGGCTCTGCTGAGCCTGAAAAGGACAAAGTACAGCTGGGACCTGAGGACTGGAGTAGAGGTAGGGGCTGGCTCAGTGACGGTGACTTAAAACCACCAATATGAATCCCCTCACATGGGGTTTGTGGGTCAGAAATGTAGGAACAGCTCTGCCAGGTGGTTCTGGCCCAAGGCCCTCAGTGAAGTTGTAGTCAAGCTCTTGACAAGGGCTTCAGTCTTCTGAAGGTTTGGCTGGATAGGAAAAATTCACATCCAGATTTACCACAAGGCCAGTCAGTGGTAGGGAGTCTCAGTCCCTTTCTTTGTGGTCCCCTACCTGCGGCTGCTACATATTGGTATGGTAGCTGGGTTAGCTGAATACTCCAGAGAGGGCAGGAAAAACAGAAAGTCCCAGGTAAAATAAAATGGCTGATGAGACTGGAGTGTGTGCAGACTGAAGACAGTCAGAGGATATATAGTTGTTGCCAGAGTGAGCGCTGGCTGATCTTTGATTGCTTAGCATCCAATAGATATTCACAGTACCTTATATGTTAGACATAGGGTGCTTCAGTGTCCTTTATCATGTGACCTCAGATGTGGCCAATAACATGGTTCCTGCTGTGTTTGTTGGGTCATATCACCCGATCCTTGCAGGGTGTGAGAGCCACACACAGGAGCGTGACTAGCAGGAAGCGGGGGTCATTGCACTATCTAAGTTCCGGTGGGCATGCTCTTCACATAGACCTGTTAAATTCAAACTCAACTACAATGTAGGAAACCTTACACCTACAGCTTTGTATTTTGACCTATGGAGGATTTTACAACCTCAGTTGTACTGATGGACAATGCTATACAGCCCAGCACTGTACCCTGTTTTTTTTATGTAATTTATGTACACTTGTGCAGTTTCCTCAACTAGACATGTGAGAAGAGACAGCATAATTCTAGACACATGGTAGTTGTTTAATCAAGAGTTACTGGGTGATGTATAGTCTCCCTCAAATTCTGCTGTTTGTTTGTTTGTTTGTTTGCTTGTTTTTCGAGACAGGGTTTCTCTGTGTAGCCCTGGCTATCCTGGAACTCACTCTGTAGACCAGGCTGGCCTCGAACTCAGAAATCCGCCTGCCTCTGCCTCCCAAGTGCTGGGATTAAAGGCGTGTGCCACCACCGCCCGGCCAAATTCTCTTATTTTAATTTTAATTTTTGTGCATTGTTGGTTTGCCTACGTGTATGTCTATGTGAAGGTATCGGATCTCTCAAAACTGGAGTTATAGACAGTTTCGAGCTGCCATGTGGGTGCTGGGAATTGAACCCAGTTCTCTGGAAAAGCAGCTACTGCTCTTAAGTGCTGAGCCATCTCTCCACCCCCAAATCCTGCTTTTTTTCATAGTCTTGGAATCTGGGGTTGGCAGTAAGGAAAAAAATAATGATAAACAAAACATTGGTCAGACACATGATCAGTCAAGTTCAGAGCAAAGCTCCACAGGTGGCTGCCTCTTGCATCAGGAAGAAGGTTGGCTTTTAGTTGGAAGTTCAGCAGCCACCTCCTGCCCATGGCCGGGGCTAATGATCAAGCTCTCTGGCATGGAGCTGCCCAATAACTCATGAGGCTGCAGGAAGCTGTGTTCCTGTGCACCCTGGGTTGGTAATGTGCAGTCAGCCAGGCAAGCACTCAAGAGGAAATGGTTCTAACAAGCAGAACTTCCTTTCAAATCTCTCCATGATTTGAAAACTGGCTCTAAAATGGAAAGCATGACTTCTGTGTGAAAAAGGGGGGAGGGGTGGGGGGACTTGCCTTGTGCAATGTCACCAGCACACACTAGTCAGTCACATGGAACTAATTCTGACTCTTCAGTGCTAGATCATGGAAGAGTCAGTGATTTGAGATGCTATATTCAGCCCAGTGCAAGTGAAGCACGGTGGTCCCTATTAATCACTCTCTGTAGTTGATATGACTAAAAATCAACACTACTGTCTCAGATTAGAATCCCAAGGAGGAGAGGCCCTGCCTCCCCTGCCAGCTTTTCTAGTGCCTTTGGGATTCCTGGGTTAACAGTTCTCTACTAGACATCAATGAGACAAAATGACCTTCAGAAGCCTGTCCCTTTTTTTTTTTTTTCCAGTGAGTTGACCTTGGTCCCTCTTGTTGGGTGCACCTCAGCTTTTCCTCGGTGTGGTTCTGCATTTGTGGCAACTACGGAGCCTCAGGGTTGCCTATGAAAAATGCTATGTTATATTACATTGCCCCCTGGCTCCAATGACTTTGCTCTGTAAATCACAGTATTGTTAAAACGTCCTAGGAAAACGAAACCACTTTCTGGGACTCAGAGAACACAAGGACATTAATCAGAGGCAACCATTACAAGACGAATATTAGGGAAAGTGAAGAAATAAAAAACACGGCTTTAATGCATGGAGCTTAGAGAGGCGGGACTGGGGCCAAGGCAGAATATCTTTACTCGTTCAGAAATACCCTGATACAGGAATACATTATCTCTGAAGGCTTTAAGCCCATTTAGTTTTATAGCAAAACAATACTGAACACCTGCCGCACCTTAATGATCCAGTTCAGGCAGCACACGGTGGGGATTGAGGGAACACTCTATAAATCAGGAATAACCTTCAGACACACTCAGCTGGGACCCCAGGAGTTGTAGTGAGGAAGAGGGGTAGGATGCAGACTCCAGGAAAGCATCTAAGACTGCTGACGGGGACTAGTCATCAGGGCAGGAGGCTTTATGGGGAGGCCATAACCATTCAGTACTAGGGCAGATGGGAAACAGACAAAAGGGAAGGAGGAATGAGGGACAGCGTCGAGTATGACAAACTTTACATTCTGAAAATTTAGTCTATAGAATTTTGCTCACAAGATGTTAGCCTTGCTTACCTTGTGCCCATGAATGCATGCAGGTGTGTGCAGGTGTGCATGTGTGCATGTGTGGAACGCTATAATTGGGAACATTCCACTCTGCCCATGTTGAGGTCCTGACCTTCGGTCTTGGTCTTCCATCCACCTTGTGGGAGACGCTCTGTACACAAGGCTGGATGACTGATGAGCATCTGGTGATTCTCTCTTTGCCTCCCATCTCTGCTGGGTTGTGTGGAGATTACAGATGCTCGCACTGCTGGCTTCAGTTCCAAGGCTATGAAGTCAAGCTGTTGAGGCTTGTGTGGCAAGCGTTTTACCCGGTGAGCCATCCCACCAGGCCTTGCTTGGCCTTTCGCTGCTCCGGTTTCTCATTACAGAGTTTGGTTTCTAATAAAATTTGACTTAAGAATAGGAACCTTGTGCCCTCCAATGTCTTGTCACCTAACAGTATGTGACAAGCTCAAGACAGTACTGTCTGTAAGCCCATGTCAGAGACAGTCTTTAAATCCCAGCTGTCCAAAATGAAGGTTGCCCAGAGGGAAGAGCAGCAGCATTCCCCTGATTAATTGCAAAGAAAAAGTCAGCATCAAAGGTCAGTATCTTCCTAGCCTTGCTATTTTTTCACTTCCCAACCATGCAAGGAGAGCAAGGGTCACCTGAAATACCACCAACCTTTCTTAATATTTTGGTCTATAAACCAGACAATGGTGGCACACTCCTTAAATACCAATACTCAGGAGGCAGAGGCAGGTAGATCTCTGAGTGCAAGGCCAGCCTCATCTAGGACAGCCAAGGCTACACAGAGAAATCCTGTATTGAAAACACACACATTCTAGCTCAATAATAATTACGGTTAAACTGTATGACTCTGAGATCAGCAGGCCCAGGTATGGATCATGGCTCTATGCTTTCTTAGGCAAGTGCATGAATTATTTAAGCCATACCTTTCTAATCTATAAAAACCGAAATAACAGTAGCACTGGCCTTCTGTGACTTTTGTGAGAATAAACGTATAATCTGTAGAAGGGCCGTGAGAATCAGAACATTACCAAACAACTAATTAAGTGCTCAATAATGCTATTTGTATGAGCACTATAACATATTCATAAGTCATCTCCATTACTATTTATATGTGTATAAATGAACACACACACACCTTTTTAAAAGGTGTCAGCTGGGCGGTGGTGGCGCACGCCTTTGATCCCAGCACTTGGGAGGCAGAGGCAGGTGGATTTCTGAGTTCGAGGCCAGCCTGATCTACAGAGTGAGTTCCAGGACAGCCAGAGATACACAGAAAAACCCAGCCTCGAAAAAACAAATGAACAAACAAATGAAAGGTGTCAGATTTGCTGGGTGTGGTGGCACATGTCTTTAATCTCAACAGACGGGAGGCAGAGGCAGGCAGTTCTCTGTGAGTTTAAGGCCAACTACATAGCCAGTTCTAGGTCAGCAAGGACCATATAAGAGAAGCCTATCACAAAACAACAACAAAACACAAAAAGACCCCACCACAGTTTGCATATGGTTTTGATGATCTTCTTTAAACTTGCAGGGTATTATGAACATTTCACACATCATTAATCTAGACACCAATCCCAGAGCAGCAGAGAATGTCATTACACGAATGGACCCTAATGTATTTAACCAGCCTCCCATTATTAGAGAATTCAATTGTTTTCAATGCTCAATAGCCTAGATGCTTTGTGAGGTACTACTGCCTTGTAGAAGCTTCCTGTGCAAATAATTTTTTTTTTTTTGCCTTAGGAGGATTCCCAGGACTAGAACAACAGAATCAAGAGAAATGCAATTAAGATATTATAAAAAGAACAAATGCATTTACGGAGAATAGGGGACAAGAAACAAATACAATTCTACCACACTAATACAACTAATGTAATTTGAGTGATTTAGACATTCCAGTGTTTCCACTGGTACTTAGAAGAGATAGAAGCTTCAAGTACAAGATGGGCATATGTTTCTTGTTTCTCTTCCCTTCTGAAACCCACTAGGACGGCAATAAAGAACCAAAGAAACATAAACTCACGGTGTTAATGGGAAGAGGAGACGGAGACAGGCAAAAGATGTAAACGAAGTTCTGAGGGTTGAGGAGCGAGGCAGAGGGCCGAGAGCTGAGTGGATCCGAGGCAGGGGAACCCACGCGGTGGCTTGGAACTGGGTTTAAAGGCAGCAGCTGAGGTCTCCAGATCCCTCTGCGGGGTTGCAGCTCTGAAAGAAGACAGTTGGCCTCAAGAGAGGCTTAAACCACAGCACTCAAGTCAGGAGGATGAGGCGCGGTGGGGTTGGATGAGGACTCTCAAGAAGAACGGATTTATGCGACAAAAGATGTATCTAGTGTATCGGTTCTCAACCTTCCTAATGCTGCAACCTTTTAACTTCAAGTTGTGGTGACCCTCACAACCATAACATTAGCTTGTTGCTACTTTGTAACTGTAATTTTGCCACTGTTATGAATCATAATATAAATATATGATATGCAGGATATCCGATAGGGTCTCGACCCACGGGTTGAGAACCACCGATCCAGTAGAAGTTGGAGGTCTCCGCCCTGTTCTTAGAAGGTTGGCCTCCAGGCACACACACCCTCTCAGCTGTTCTCATCCTTGCTCCCAGGCGAGAATTTGGATGGTTCTTGTATGAGAAACTGGCCAGCCTAAGGATGCTAAATAGGGAATGGACCCCCTGGGAAACATCTCCACACAAATGATGATGAAATTTAATAACTTCACACCACGCAGAAAAGATCAATAGAGATCATTCAATAAACACATCAAAGAGCCGGGTGGTGGTGGCAAACGCCTTTAATCCCGGCACTTGGGAGGCAGAGGCAGGTGGATTTCTGAGTTCGAGGCCAGCCTGGTCTACAGAGTGAGTTCCAGGACAGCCAGGGCTACACAGAGAAACCCTGTCTCGAAAAAACAAAAACAAAACAAAAACAAACAAACAAAAACCACATCAAAGGCTGGGCATGGTGGCACATGCCTTTAGTCCCAGTATTTGGAGGCAGAGGCAGAGGAATCGCTGTGACTTTGAGCACAGTCTAATCTATATACCTAATTCCAGGACAGCCAGGGCTGTGCAGTAACTAAGATCCCCTCTGAAATAACAACAACAAAAGTATCAGAAAGTACTAGATCTGACTCTGTTGCTTGCCTGTGGATCCTGTTGTCCTCGCTGGGCTGCCTTGTCTGGTATCAGTGGCAGAGGATGCATCTAGTCCTGCAGTGACTTGATGTGCCAGGATGGGTTGGTACCCAGGTGGGGGACCTCCCCCTTCTCAGAGGAAAAGAGGATAGGGCTTGGGGGGACCAGTTTATGAGGAGAGACTAGGAGGAGAGGAAGAGCTATGATCAGGATGTAAAGTGAATAAATAAATAAATTAATTAATTGAATAAAAAAAACAAAACAAAAAAAGAAAGAAAGAACTCAGAAAACAACTAGGCAAAAGACAAAAAAAAACCCTAACCTCTGAAAAATATTTTCTATATGAAACAAGAACAGATGCACTGGTTAAGTGTGTGTGTGTGTGTATGTGTGTGTGTGCTCGACACAAGCTAGGACCATCAAGGAAGAGGGAGCCTCTATCAGATTGGCAATTCTATAGGGCATTTCTTGATTAACAATTGTGGAAGGGCCTAGCTAACAGGTGGTGTTAGCACTGGGCAGGTAGTCCTGAGTTATATAAGAAAGCAGGCTGAGCAAGCCATGGGGAACGAGCCAGTGAGCAGTGATCTTCCATTCCTGCTGTGTGTCCCTCCAGGTCCCTGCCTTCACATCTTTCCCTCAGTGATCGGATGGAGCAGAAAATGCACCTCCCACCCAACTTGCTTTAGATTATGATAGACTATCCCAGGAATAGAAACCGTAACTAAGACAGAAGACTATACACAGCAAAATAAGAGGAGGGGTTTAAAAAAGAGAGAGAGAGAATAGAATCCTATAAAAATTTAAATAAAAGTTACTCTGGGTAGTTAAATATACAAGGGCAATAAAAAAAAAGCAACAATATTTTTCTAAAGACAGATGATGAAACTCTCCCAGAAATAAAACTAAAGGCCTAGTTATAGAAGTAAAAGCTACAGAAAGCCAGTACAGGACTGTACCTAGGTCAGAGGTAGAGTCACCTGTCACTCATGAGGCCTTATGTCCAATGCCAGGGCTGCCAGAAAAAGAATGTAGTTAGAACTTGTGAAGGAGGGGAAGTTTTGAAAAACATCTCACAAAAAAAAGGAAAAGGAAAGAAAGAAAGAAAGAAAGAAAGAAAGAAAGAAAGAAAGAGGAAAAGAAAAAGAAAAAAGAAAAACATCTCACAAAGAAAGGACCAAGAAAACAGAAAGGAAGAAATCACCAGGGGCTCGGGACACAATTACTCTACCACTGTGGTAGAGTAATTTCCCAGCATAGTGAGGCCAAATTTCCAAGTTCAATTCCCAAACTCAGGGGGGTCAGGGGTGGGGTATTGGAGCCAGGTTTGGTGGCTCAGATTTGCAATCCCAGAACTTAAGAAGCAAAGGCAGAGAATTGCTATGAGTTTGAGGCCAGCCAAGGTTTCACAGTGAATACCAGCTCAGCCAAGGTTATGTTATGAGAGTCTATCTCAAAAAAACAAGCAAAACAAAACAAAAAAACCCACAAAAAATAATAAATCTTACTAAATGATATTGGTCTGAAATAGTCTGAAGTAGAATAATTCCTAATACAGTATATGAGAAAAGGTATAACATTATAATGTAAGACATTATTCTGTCATTTTAAAAAATTTATTCTATGTATATGAGTATACTGTAGCTGTGTTCAGACACATCAGAAGAGGGCATTGGATCCCATTACAGATGGTTGTGAGCCACTCTGTGGTTGATGGGAATTGAACTCAGGACCTCTGGAAGAGCAGCCAGTACTCCTGACAGCTAAGTCATCTCTCCAGCCCTATTCTGTAATTTTTATCACTAGAGGTTAAAAGATCTGGGAGGGAGTGTCCAAACAGCAAGCTCTGAGTGACATGGTGGTCATGTGACCAGGGATAGCTGCAACATGAAAACTATAAACTCACTGTATTAGCTTCTTTTCTCTTCCTGTGTCAAAATACATACCCAAAAGCAACTTACGTAAGAAAGGGCTTATTCTGGGTTATAGTTCCAGAAGAATAAAGACCATTATTGGGGGGCGGGAGAGTCATAGAAGTAGACAGGAAAAGCAAGGCAGCAGACAAGAAGCTGGCAGCTGGCTTACAATACTTAGGGCAACTCATTTTCTGAATGACCAAAGTGAGACTGTAGACACTTTCATGTTCTAACTCAACAGAAGGAAAAAGTGTGGAGGGGTTTTTTTTTGTTTTTGTTTTTTGCTTTGTTTTGTTTTGTGGACCAGGTCAGAACACGGCAACCATGACTTCTGCTTGCATCTACTTTGCAAGACTTGTTCGTGTGGTAACCCTGGTTTCAATGGTGAGTTGGGAAACAAAGTCTTTAGTTGGACAGTTACATAGTAGCTATTGTCATCTTATAAGGAAAAAAAGGAAAGGACAAATTTAGGAAACTAGTCAGTAGTTTCTACCACATATACAGTCTAGGCACCAGTGAATTCAAGACAGAATAAGTAAGATAAATCTGTAGCTGATGTTGACAGTATGTCCCTATTCACAGAATGACCTATTCATCGGGCCATAAAACAACCAGTCCAGATGCAAAGAGGGAAACTGAAAATATCCAGGAATAGTTGCCAAAGAAAAGAACAAAGCCAAAAGAATACCTGTATTTGAATGCATTGCTAGATCTTGTGGGTAAATCCATGACAGGTAAACAAAACACAAAACCAGAAAAGTATTAGTTCCAGGGACAACAAGAAGTTGAATGGGCAAGGAGACATAATTATAGGTTTCTATGTGGCTAACCTGAGAATAATATTGACATAGTCGTGATGTAAATATTTAATATTGATTGAACTGAAACAGCTATGTGACTATTTGGGGAGGGTGAGTCCACTGGAAGTGCACACAGGCCAGGTAATGATTACAACACACAATGCTTTTTATAGTTCTTACTGCCTGTCAGTCATCATCTGAGATCACCATGTATTTGAGTTTCTGTATGTGTGTGTATGTCCTTGTGTGTGTGCCTATAGGGGTGTGTGGCTCTGTGTGTGTGCCTGTGGTCATGTATGTCCACATGCACCTGTGTGTATGTGTGTGACTGCATGTGTGCATATACATGTGCATTGCTTAATTTTTTTTTGAAAGACAGGGGCTCTCACTGTACTCATCAAGTAGACTAGGCTGGCTGGCTAGCAAAAATCTAGCACGTTTCCACAAAAAAAAAAAAAAAAAGGAAACAAATGAGATTATTCTTGAAGAAATGGGAAGCAAAAAGAAAAAGAGTGAGGAAGGAAAAGATTGAATAAGACAGAGACATTTCTCTTGAATGCTTGTCGTGGGCTACAGGTCTAGGAAGAGAACAATGGCTTCATGGAAGTCCCATGGAGGGAACACAGCAGCCACTGAATGAACACCTCAATGGTGCTCTCTCTCTCTCTCTCTTCTCTGTTTCTATCTTTCTTCCTTTCCTTTCTGTTTCTGTCTGTCTCTGTTTCTCTGTCTATTTTTCTCTGTCTTTCTGTCTCTGCCTCTTTCTGTCTCTCCCCAATTCTCTTTGATAGATCCCAGGCTTGTTTAAAACTCATAATCCTCCTGCCTCAGCTTCCCACACACCTGGATTACAAATGTATCCCACTATGTCTGACTTGTAGAGTGGTTTGATCTAGGTTTCTAACATGAGACTCCTCAGTGACCAAGGCAGCAGTAGGGAAAAAACTCTGACTTTAATATCAAAGATAGACTGTGAGTTCCAGCCCAGCCTGGGCTCCAGAATGGGAGTTTCTCTAAAATAAAATAAAATAAAATAAAATAAAATAATAAAATAAAATAAAATACAAATACAAATTCAAACAAACAAAATCTCACAGAATAGTAAAATAGCAAAAGTTTGAAGAGGCAGCAAAGTCACACTGAGGTGACTGACTTAAGCCCTAGATGTAAAGCAAGGCTCGTTGAGAACAGACAGTTGTCTATTATGTGGCCTTGGGTCAAGGCATTTGCTTTCCATGAGCCTTGGTTTTATCTTTTGCAGACAACATCATAATATATACATATGAATAATCCACTGTACTTCCAGAGCTGGATTTCATTTTCCATTTTCCCGAGCTAGTTTTTTTTTTTCCAAAATGGAATATATAGCAAAATTACACAGTTTGCTTCTGGACAGACCCAAACTCTACCCGTATGCTCTTACATATCTTTCTAAATATCCTCTCAGTTGCTCATCAGAGAGTCCTACCAAGTGAAAAATATTCCTCCGGTTCATAATGGTGAAAATCAAGAAATACCCCACACCTCCAGGCTCCTTAGCAGAGTCAAGTCCTAAATCCAAGTCTCTGGGGGCTAAATTCGAGGCTATTTCAAATGGACAGTGTGTGCTGTGATTATGGAAGATGATACAGCTACAGGAAAGCAGCTGCACATGGGCAATAGATACCACAGGGCCAGCTCTTCTCCTGATGCTGTGGACAAGCAGACACGGGATATGACTATTCTCCTTGCTTGATCTCTGTTGCTATAATAAACACCCAGATCAGAAGCAGCTTGGAGGGAGAAAAGGGTTTATTAGGCTTACCCTTCCAGATCACATTAAGGGAAACTGGGGCAAGAACTCAAGGCAGGAACCATGAGGAAGGCTACTTACTCTCTCCGGCTCATGCTCAGGTAGCTATCTTGTACAGCCCAGACCTACCTGCCTAGAGATAGCAGTAGCACAGACACAGAGGCCGGGGCCTCCACATCAATCACCAATCAAGGCAACCTCTCACAGACAAGGCCACGGGTCAGTCTGATGGAGGTAATGCTTCGTTTGTGGTTCTCTCTTCCCCGGGTGACCCTAAGTTAGGTGAAGTTGACAGTAAAAACTAACCAGGTGTGCTGGCTTGTATTACGTCAACTTGACATAAACTAGAATCATGTGAGAGGAGGGAACTTCAACTGAGAAAATGACTCCATAAGATGGGGCTGTAGGCAAATCTGCAGGACATTTTCTTCATTAGTGATTGACATAGGAGGGTCCAGCCCCTTGTGGGTGGTGCCATCCCTAGGCTGGTGGTCCTGGGTTCTATAAGAAAGTAGGTTGAGTAAGCCATGCAGAGCAAGGCGGTACTCAGCACCCCTGCCTGGCCTCTCCATCAGCTCCTGCCTCTGGATTCCTGCCCTGCTTGAGTTCTGGTCCTGACTTCCTTTGATGATGAATTGTCTGTCACCTGGAAGTGTAAGCAGAAGAAACCCTTTCCTCTCCAAGTTGCTTTTGATCATGGTGTTTCACCACAGCAATAGTTACCCTAACTAAGACACTAGGACCGATGTCATCCTTCTTACTGAGTCCAGGTCTCACTGTCTTCTTTTTTCAGAACATATACTTCTCTGATCGTTTCACATAGAAAATGTTAAAGTCTGAATAACAGCTGTCACTATGAGGACTTCTCTGTTTGTGAACCTGTGAAGAGGAGAGGCCTTGGGTTGCATTTCCCAAGTGAGCCAAGGAGATAAATACAATGAAGAGAGGGAAGGCCGGAGGACTCGGTTAAGTAAAGCAATGTTGAGGCAGGAGGGCCTTTGAAGTCGCCAACAGATTTCAAATCCTGTGCTTGGACATGGTCCCCTTCAGCAGCTCTGGGCAATCTTTGTGTGCTAAGGAATCCTTCCATGTGGCCCTCCCTATTGCTGAGTCACTGAGGCCTGACTGAAGCTGAGGCCTGAGGCTCAGGTGGACCTGTAGTTGATGGATGCTTTTAAACACCATGGATGTCTTCCAGACGCTTCCCCTCAGCACCTCCATTTCTCCTAAAGCAATTATTCTACTAGGAAAGAGTCATTGCAGCCTTAGGCTGTTCAGGAGCCGGAATCGGCAGACCCTGCCCACAGTTCCTAGCTTCACTCTGGTCTCCTTGAAGGAAGGAGTCTTCTGAGGGGAGGGACTCCTTTGAGGAGGGATATTCTCTGAGAGTTCTCTCAGAGGAAGCGACTACTTACGGGAGAAGTCTCCACAGGGAAATTGTCTCCTCAGAGATGGTCTCCCCAGGGAAGAAGTCTCCTTAAGGGAGGGGGGCTCCCTCAAGGGAGAGAATTTTGAGGGGAGGGGCTCTGCAGAAAAGGGGTTTTCCCAGGGGCAGGCTCTCCTTAGCTGATGCTGGCTGAGGCAGGCGCCATCTCATGCCAGGCAGCTGCCACAAGACAACAAGAGCTGATACAGTGCAACTAGCTTCCTGGAGGCCTCCAGAAACCTCTGGGGGCCTTGTAAGAGAGAGCTTGGCTGGTTCACAGCCTTCCTGCCAGGGTTGGGGCTGCTTGGCCTAGCCCCCTAGAGGCGCTAGCCAGCATCCCTCCCTAGCCTACATCCACATAGGTCATTCCCCTGCCCCCACTGTCCTTTAGCAGGACCGCTGACAAGTTGAATACATCGGGAATAACAGCCATTTGTTCTGGTTATCGCTGCCGGTATTGAAGCCAGATGTGTGTGTTGCTGACATTGACATGGTACATCTGGCTGGGTTTTTGGTTTCCATTGTGGAGTTTACCACATCCACCCCAGTCTGCTAGAAGACAGGAGGCAAACATCTGGAAGTCATTGCAGCTGTCACGCTTCAAGGGGATCTTGTACCACAGAGAAGAGAATTCAATACGTAACTGAGCAAAATTATCCAGCTCGTCTTGTCAGTCCAGATTTCAAACGCATGCGGGAGAACGGCAGGCGCGCTATGGCGCCCTCCCTCCCGGACTATGACGCTGGTAGGTTCCGAGAGACCTGAGCCAGGGGTCTTCTTTCTCCACCTAGTTGCCTCACTTTTCTCCTCACTGAGCAACTCTCACCCAAGGCCATCTGTGACACGGCGCATCCGAATATTTTGTAAATCCTGGTGAGGCCTTTTAAGGCGTTTTCTTGGTTTCCTTTTGATCTCGGTTTGTTGAGAGTTTTAAATTAAACAGTACTTAGTGCCCCCCACTTCCGTTCATACCCCGTCCTTTTCCCATAGTATTCAACACCCTAGTCCTACTTTATATATTAAGTTTTATCTCATATTTCTTTCCTAAGGCAAGTATTAGTCTTTATTAAGACAAAAAAATAAATAATACTAATTCTTACTCTGTAACTCCCCCCAACTTTCCTCCTGCCTGGAATCCTCTGTTTCCTTCATCTCAATCCAGATTTCCTTGTCACTTCAGGTTCTTCCTCAAGCTTATTTTCATCCATGAAGCCCATGCTGGCCTCCCAGGCCTCTGCAGACCTGTCTTTTGTGTGTTTCCCTAATTAAGCATAAGTTTATGGAAAAGAAATGCTGTTTAACATCGCCTGTGTCCTTCAGGAGCCTGTATCACGTGCAGAAGTTCAGAAAGTCCTCTGCCATCCCATAATGCCTGCAAGCATGAGTGGTTGGTTTTTAAATCACCCTTTTTTTTCCCCCACACGATTTTTCTTGTTATCTATTTTACCTTTTATGACAAGACCCACTGCTCATGTATGCAGAGCGTGTTGTCAGCTTTCGGAAGTACAGCTTCCAACCACCCCGTAAAAAATAGCTATGCTGTAAGAGTTCCATCATTTGAAGAGTTTATTAATTTTAGGTTCTTTAGATTATAGGGTAATCACTTTTTTTAAAATTAAAAATATTACACTGGGGCTGGAGAGATGGCTCATTTGTTGAGGGTACTGGTTGCTCTTACAGAGCTTCTATTCACATAGTGAGTGGTTCACAACCATCGGTAACTCCAGTTTCAGGTGATTCTCCTGACCTCTGCAAGCACCAGACCTATACTTAGTGTACAGACATACATGAAGGCAAAACGCCCATTCACATAAGATAAATAAATTATAAAACGTAGTACACTTATGTATAGAGCATGGGGGCATGCACACCATAGCATAGCAAGCAGGGGCTGAAGGGAAACTTGCAAGAGCTGGTTTTCTCCTTCCACTGTGTGTATCCCAGGAATCAAACTTGAGTTTTCAAACTTGGCAGCAAGTATCCTTATCCACTGTGTCATCTTCTCTAGTCCCACAATAAGAATTTTTACAAAGTGTGTATTTTGAATGTGTGTGAATATTTTGCTTGTGTGTGTGTGTGTGTGTGTGTGTGTGTGTACTGCCTATATGCCTAGTACCTGCAAAAGTCAGAAGAGGGTGCTAGATCCACTGGAGCTGACACTACAGTTTTAAGCCATTTATGTGGGTGCCTGAGTCCTTGTCCTGTAAAAGAGTAGCAAGTGTTCTTAACTGCTGAGCCACTTTTTTTTATAGTTTTCTTTTTTCTTTTTTTTTTATAATTTATTTATTTTTTTCAAATCATAATTTTTACTCATTCACACAGGGGTTATAAACACAAGAAGGCAGGACATGGCAGGACATGGAGAAGGGGATAACACTGGAGCGTGGGTGTTCAGGGAGAATACAGATATCTTTCAGAACAGGGTATCAGCTTGGTGAAGGTTCAGGGGACAGGTCACTATGACTCTGCCTATGATTCACTTGTCCTTATCTAAGTTGGTACTGTCCGCCAAGGCTACCTATTTACAAGGTCTATGACTACTTAGGCTGGTAAATTTCCACAAAAGCTGCCTGTTTACAATACTTATAGCCATCTGTTTCAGTGTTTATCCACAGAGACCCAAGACTTGGTGTTAGTATACATGTGTGACAGGCCTATTGCTGATTTTAGGCCTATGGCTGATTTTAGGCCTTCAGTGTGTAAACAGGGCTGCCCCTGACATCTCCTCCCTTCTCTAAGTATAGAAGGAGCCACTTTTTCAATGCCTGCGGTAATAGATTTTTATGGTAAACTTGGTTTCCTATACATAACCTGCACAACAGCAAACCATCAACATTTCAGTGTAAAGCCCACCCGTAGCTAAGAAGCCGTTGGCCGTGAATGGCTGCTGGGGGTTAGGAAATCATTTGCCTTCATGGATGTAGCACTAGTCAGTTGTCAACCATCCAGTAAATAGTGCCACATCTACGCACATGGGAGCAACCTTACTCAAACTCAGCGAGATCACAGTAGCAACAACAGACGATGTTAAAACAGGTCAGGGCCATGTTGGATGTGTTCGAGAGGAAGTGGGAATGAAGAAGAGAGGAGGAGGGGGGAGGTGATGAGTATGGTCAAAAAAATTATACACATGTCGGAAGACATCGAAGAGGAGTACAAAATTAGGTAATATAGTAAAATCGAAGCGTGGTTGGAGAAGAACCAGTCACAAGGTCACAAGTCAAGGAATCTGAATCCGATTCCCATGACCACTCCTAACTTGTTTAGTAGTCTGGAACCGCCATCATGCCTCCATCCTCCCTGTAGCCAACAGCCTTGTATTCACCTGGCAGTGACCAAGACAAAGCCTGAAAGATAAACACTTCCGGAAGGGCAGATTTATTTGGCTGACAGTTTCAGTCCATTGTCACCTAGCCCACAGATTGCTTTGAGCTTGTAAGGACACGGAACATCATGATTGTGGGAGTGGTGTAGCACACAGCAAGACTGTTCACTTCATCATCTCCAGAACAAAAGAAGAGAAAAGGGACTACTCCCAGCATCCCCTTCAAAGGCATACCCTCCAATGGCCTGATTTCATTCCACTAGGCCTCATAACCTTCAAGTTCTGCTACCTGCCAATAACCCAAAGGCAGAGGACCAAACATTTGACACATTGCTTTGCCAGAAAAGCAATGGTTTGATGATTCAAACCATAACAAGCCTCTCTGTGTGATGAGCCTGTGGATACTTTGTTGAGAAGAAGTGCATTCCCATCAGACCAGCTTCTGGACCTTTTCTGGGATTAGTAGGCAGCCATCTTGATCAGTGCTCTGCCCACACAGCTCCAAAACAACACAGAGACATAAATGAGTCTGAAGACAGAGTAGGAAAGGTGAAAATGGTTGGGCATGGTGGCGCACACCTTTAATCCCAGTTCTAGTGAGGCAAGAGGCAGACAGATCTCTGTGTGTTCGAAGCCAGCCAGGTCTACAGAGCAAGTTCTAGGATAGCCAAGGCTACATAGAGAAACCCTGTCTCAAACAACAACAAACAAAACAAAAAAGAAGCAAGTATAAGCAGTAGGACTTCGCCATAGTGCATGCCTAGCATTTTCAGAGTGAGGACAAGCCATGGCGGCAAGCATTAGGAAAGACGTATCTGGTCACTGGGTGAGAGTCCCCAGGGTACTGTCCTTCCTTTGTACAGATAAGGATGTACAGTCCCCTGCTCTCATCTTGCCATGTGGCTAGGCAAGAATGTAAGAAAAGTGGCATCCAGAGATAAAGGAGAGGGCTCAGAGAAAAGACTGGCATCAGAAAGACAGGAACATGCTGAGCCGTAGTGACATAGGCCTTTAACGTCAGCACTAGTGAAACAGAGACAGGCAGACCTCTGAGTTCCAGGCCAGCCTGTTGTATGTACAAAGCGAGTTCCAGGACAGACAGGGCTACACAGAGAAACCCTGTCTCAAAAAATAAAACAAACAAATAGAGCCAGGAACAGGCCGCCAGAGGGTGTTTGCATGGAACAAGGTAGGTAGGGGAGGGATGCAGCCAACTCAGGGTCTTTGCTTGAGCTTTGCCGCTTTTCCTCTGGGACAGCATCTATAAAATAAAATGATCCTTAAAGTCTACAGGCTCTTATATTATATAATTCATTTAGAGACCATCTTTGAACAAATCAGCAAATTGTTTCTGATTAAATCCCAAATCCCACCCAAGTTTGTCCAAACTCTCGGGACTCTAAGATCTCTACACGAAAAGAAGACGCCGGGCATTAAATTCCTCAAGTCCTGAAATCCCTGCGTGCTGTTGCCTCAGATGGAAGAAGCTGTTTCCTCTCCCCCTAAAAAGGAAATTACAATAGGAAGGCTGCAGATTAATGACCTAGAAAACTTCTCCAATGGAAATGAGACTTAATTAAACCCCATTAAATCATAACTCCTGGCTTTTGTTCTTTGGCCTCTCAGTACTGAGTTCAGACTGAATTAGCTGTCTCTGGGGCTGTTGAATTCAGTCTGTAAGCTCCAGGGAACACCTGTTCTTCACTGGTTTTGCAGCCAGCCCCCCTCCTGCAGAAATACCTTCAAAACATCATAACCGGGCACATCACACCCTCATTTAAAAGAGAGAGACTGGTCATTTCTAATTCGTTATGGTTTATGATCAACTTGACAACTTGACTACTTAAGAGCCAGGGTTATATCATCCTTTCATAAAAAGCTAATAAAAAAAAGCGATTAATGCATCCCACCAGTTGGCTGCAAATGAGAGGTTATGCAATCATTGTCTTGGCCGGGATGTGAGTGCTCTTGCAACTGTCCAGTCTTCACACAGAGACACATGGAAGGAGAAGTTCAGATCTTGTAGCAGGAGGTATTAGAAAAAGCAGTGCGCGGTCCGGCTAGCTCCTGGGCCACCTGCCCTCTTCCCACTCTATGTCCCCATTCTAACCGCAGCACCGGCTAGCCAGTAGTGCAGGCCTGGGACCCACGAGAAGTCAGTGTGGCGGCTGCCTCTGCTGATCAGTTCTGTGGAGTCCATGTCCCGGAACCCAGGGAATATCCGCCACCTCCATGTGGTAGATATAACAATTCCAGTACCTGATAGAAATAAGACTCTTAATGCTTAAGATTATCCAGTGGATTTATATATTAGCAAACACTCAATACATAAGATACCCATACAGTTAGAATTGTAAACCCAATTACCTAACCTTGATATGAATAACTGCTAGAGACAGGAGGGTAACATCTCTTGCCATCTTTCCTCTCCTCCTCCTTCTCTTCCTTCTTCTTTTCTCTTTCCTTTTTCCTTCCAACTCCTAGCTCCACCTACCTCTTCTACTGCCCAATCACAAAGCTCCACTGCAAATACAATGGGCAGGAGAGGCCCTGTAACAATGTCTTTTGTTCACAGGACTCCGGTATGCAAGCATCATACCCTTTCCTTCTCTCCCTGGATCATTCTTCTGACTCAAGTTTACCTCTTGCTTTCCCCCATAAAGACGCCCCTCTCCGAAATCTTGTCTTTTTGAACACATTGCTCTGCATCGTATGCTTGTGGTCTCACGATGAACAAAAAGACCCAGAACTGCAGTCCAGGTACTTGTCAGCCTTCTACACTGTTGAGCACCTTTGGGAGGTCCCAGAAGAGGCTCTCTTTCCTCAAAATGCCACTTTTCTTCTTAATTCTGTTGTTCATTCTCTTGAAGACTAAAGCTTTCATTATTTAGCAGTTCTTGTTTTTAAAGACCCTGGGAAAGGACTGGATGTCGTTCAACCCCTTACCCTACACACGTCAGCTCTCCTCTCTCTCAAGCCAGAGCAGTCTGCTTTGCTTGCTTTATTGGTTTTTTGTTTGGTTGGTTGTTTTTTTGTTTTTGTTTTTGTTTTTCGAGACAGGTTTTCTCTGTGTAGCCCTGGCTGTCCTGGAACTCACTCTGTAGACCAGGCTGGCCTCGGAACTCAGAAATCCACCTGCCTTTGCCTCCCAAGTGCTGGGATTAAAGGTGTGCGCCACCACCGCCCGGCCCTTTATTGGGTATTTTTATCCACAAACTTGTGACCTTGGAAAAACCACTTCTGCACTCTGTAACCCAGCTAAGTGTTACCACTTAGCTAAGAGAAGTCCATCTTGTATTAGTAAAATCTAGTTAAGTCCAAGGACAAGACCTTCCTGAATAGATCAGAATAGCTTATACTGTATTATATAGGGTCAAATTACCTAAGATGCATGTGATCATTTGAATATGCTTGGCCCAGGAAGTGACACCGTTAGGTGTGTCCTTGTTAAAGGAAGTGTGTCATTGTAGGGGATTTGGAGAACTTCCTCCTAGCTGCCTGGAAATCAGTTTTCTGGTTGCCTTCAGAACAAGATGTCAAACTTTCAGCTCCTCCCATGCCATGCCTGCCTGGATGCTGCCATGCTCCCAACTTGACGATAATGGACTGAATCTCTGAACCTGTAAGCCAGCCCCAATTAAATGTTGTCCTTAGAAGAATTGCCTTGGTCATGGTGTCTGTTCACAGCAATGGAAACCCTGACTAAGACAATGCAGTTCAAGCCTGTGTGCCTCTTCTCTCCCTACACACATGGACCCAAAGGATGACAAAGGGGCAATATTCTCCTCTGGATCTCACCCACTAGTATAAAAGACCATCTAGAGCACTGGTTTTCAGCCTTCCTAATGCCATGACCCTCTCTTAATACACTTCCTCATATTGTAATAACCCCTAAACCTAACATTATTTTTCATAATTCATAACTGTAATTTTGCTACTGTTATGAATTGTAACATAAGTATCTGTGTTTTCCAAATAGTCTTGGGTGACTCCTATGAAAGTGTCATCAGACCCCCTCAAAGGAGTCATGACCCACAGGTTGAGAACCGCTGATCTAACATGTGAGAACTCGTGTATGAGAGATTTAATCTATGATTCACCTCAGGATGGCTCGTGGTGCTTCCACACAACTGCAGGCAGGAGCATACAGACCCATCGTGCTAACACTTGGAAGCTGAAGCAGGAGTCTCACCAGCCTGAGCCATACGGCCGATCCTGTCTCCATATTCATAAATATATAGTTTAAATAGAGAAATTCTATCACAGGGATCAATGCACCCTCCAGACACCATAGGCTGTCAAACAAAAAAGCCCAGCTCTAGGTATGGGTGACCTCTTGTTGAGTTATTGGTCAGTGGATTCCCGTAAATCACCCCCAAAGCATTACAGGCTCTTGCTGTTACTCTTGATTCTCCAGAAACTGATGGTAAAACCTTAATGCTGAAGATACCACATATCTGAGTCATAGGACATGGGAAAATCAAGCTGGTACCTACCTAGATGCTTCATCCCTACTGGCTAGCTTTCCTAGTGCCAAAAGGTGCTCTGCATGCTACAGGAAGACAAAAATAATCAACAGTTTGACCCAGCTGTGAATCATGGGAGCTCTAATAACAGCCAGCCTGGCAAAATATGCCTACTGGGGCAATATGGAATTCACACCTGGTACCATTAACTGTGCCAAATCCCATGGCTAGCTAAGTCATAGATCCCAGAGGAGAATCTAACACTATTTATTCTGCTAAACAGATATAGTAATATAATGCCCCCTTAACTATTGTCCTTGTAACCCATAGATTAGTACATTTCTCAAGGCTCATCAGAAAACGTTCTTTTTATTAACACAGAGACACATAACCCATCAATGTGCAAAGAATAATAGACGGTGGAGAACTGAGCTCTAACTGGACATCTGTATCACACTCTCTACCTGCAAGGCTCAGGAACCATTATGGAAGAGGTAGACAGAAAGGCTGTAAAATCCAGTAGTAGAATTCTGCAGCAAAACAGTATTTGCCAGATGGGACAGCATTATGGCATATACACAAACCCCCAGTGGCTGTGATTGCTTGCATAAGACCTGTACAAGACCAAACCAGTCAATATCCCAGCATGGATTTGCGAGAGCCTAATGAAGTTCTACCACTAGCTAAGGTGCTATTGGTTATTGATGGATGCTGGCGAGAGGGAGAGTCAGCTGATCTTTTGTCTTTGTTTTGTCATTTCAGAGATGTAGCCCCGGAAAAGCTACCCTACTCCAGCAGTTTGTTCTACATCCGAGTACATGAAGTGTACTTAGTGGGTTTATAAACAAAAAGCGCATGTGAAGTTTGGGAAGAGTAGCGATGGTGGACAGGGGAGGAATTAGAAAAGGGAAAGAGATAGGTTTGATCAAAATGTATTTATATACATGTGTGCAATTCTTAAATAATGAAAGACTATTACACACACATGTGTGTGTGTGTGTGTGTGTACAGAGCTTAGAAAGTATTGTGGAAAGAACATAAAGAATGTAAGAGCCTTCGGGGCAGTGGTGGTGCACGCCTTTAATCCCAGCACTTGGGAGGCAGAGGCAGGTGGATTTCTGAGTTCGAGGCCAGCCTGGTCTACAGAATGAGTTCTAGGACAGCCAGGGCTATATAGAGAAACCCTGTTTTGAAAAAAACAAAAACCAAAAACCAAAAAACAAAAACAAAAGAATGTAAGAGCCAGAAGATGGGGGAGAGACAGCAAAAAATGACATCCTTAGGAAATGATATAGCTGTTGCATGGGTGAAGGCATTGCAGCTGTGGTTATCTGCACAAGACTTGTATGAAATTGGGCCCATCAACATTTCAACAAGAATGAAGGAGGGACCCATAAGGCCTCCCCTCTCCCAGAGATACTATCGGCAATTAACACTTACTAGGGAAGGACGTATGGTTCTCATCAGTGGTGTGGCCACAGATACGTTGCCCTTGTTCCATTGAATAACTTGGGTGAGTACTAATTAAACTGTGTGGGGGAACACTCAGAACAAGGGAAGACATGAGGATAGGAGGAGGTAAGGTTACTGAGAAGTTCCCCAGCTGACGTGGGGAGAGGATGACTGAAATTCACTATCTAAAAGAATGAAGCTGTCAATTAAAAAATAGAGGAGAGGTGCTAGGTAGATGGCTTGATTGGTAATTCTTAAGGACCTAGTCTAAACCCAGAAGCCATGTAACAGCGAGAACGCTAGTGTACACTTGTAATGCCAGCACTGGAAAGACAGGCAGATCCCTGAGGCACACCAACCCACCAGCTTTACCGAGTCAGGGAGCTCCAGGCCAATGCAAAGTCCTCTCCTCAAAAATACAATGTGGATAGCACCTGAAAAATGGCACCAGAGGTTGACCTCTGGCCTATACACACACACACATGCACACGCACACACACACACAGAGTATATAGTTGATACAGCTCAGAATTCAGAATACATCTATTTAAGTGCAGTCCATCGGAAGGAATCAGAAGAAATTGCTGGGTGGTTTAGGTACCAAGAATGTTCTTCTTTTGATAATTTAGCAACAAAATTATCCTTTATTTATGTATTTATTTTGGTGGTGGTGTGGCTTTGATGAGATGTTCACCATATTCTTGGGCATTTGAATATTTGATCCCAGTTGGGGATGCTGTTTGGGAAGGCTTAGGAGGTCTGGAGGAAGTATATCACTGGGGTGGGCTTTGAGAGCTTAAAGACTTCCTCTCTTTGCTTCCTGTTTGTGGTTTGAGATATGACCTGAAGCAGCTGCTCTAGCTACCAGGCATGCCCTGTGCTTCCCCACCATGATGGTGACACTCTTATCCCTATGAAACCATAGGACCCAAATAAACCCTTCCATCTGTAAGGTGCCTTGGTCATGGTGTTTTATCAAAGTAATAGAAAAGTAACCAAGACAGGAGACTAAGGAATAAGGGGTCACATGAGGGAATCGATACTTTTTGACAAAAAGTGTGTTGAATAAGTACATTTTCAGTGACAGTCACCAAAGATAGGCAAGGTAAATCATTGGCAGGGAAGTCCCAGAATTGGGAACAGTATAGTTTGATAGAAGGGCTTTCAGAGAAGAGAAGAACCTAGAATGGCTTCAAGATTTTCTGCTTTGACTCAACTGCTGAGACTGAGCCTTTTTAAAGATATTCCCACAGTGCATAGAGGCCACGAGCCTGACTCAGGATGGGCAGCATGGCGGTGGTTCCACAGGCCATGGGAGATGTGCTCAATAGCTCTCCCTGGCAGTTCCTCCCGGGAGAAAAGCCAGCCCCATCTTAACATGTAGGGCAGACATTTTAAAAGGGGTAACACAGTATCTCTCTTTAACTCAGCCACACACCATGTGAGACAGTAGCAGGTTCATAATAAAAACACCTGGCAGAGCAAAAACCACTCACTTCGTGGCCAAGAAGCAACAGAGATGAGGAGGAAGGGAGCACATTTGAGAGACCACCTCATGGACCTAAAGACCTCCATCTAGGCCCTGCCCTTTTGAGGTTCAATGGTATCCTAATATTAACCCTGGGGACCAGTCATCTAATATATGGGCCTTGGGGACACTTAGGATTCGGACTGTGCCACCTTGTGTTCAAGGCGACTCATCTTGATCTCTTAAACTCTCTCAGTTTTGCAACAAAATTCCCTCCCTCTTTGTTCTTCTCCGCTTCTATATTCCCTCCAGAATGCCGCTCTACGAAGTGTTTGCTCTGGGGCAGCTTTCTTATATGCAGGCTCTGTCTACGCCAGGGACTGGGAAATCATGTCTCTCCCATCATAAAGCTGGGTGGGATACAAGGCAGAACCCATGCTGCCACCTCCACCAATCCATCGCACTTGGAAACCCAATTCTCCTTGCTGGGGACTCTCCTGACCTTTCTTACCACCACCTCATGAGGTCTGGCCTCTGACTTCTAGTCAGCTGATCTCTAAATCCTGTTGAGACACATACTGTGCCGGACCTGATAATCCTGATCTATGTTCACCCTTTCAGGTGATGAATCTTCCTTGGATTAATCCTGATTTTTTTCCCCCTGCTCTCCTTTCAGCTTTAACCTATCCTTTGTATGGATGACAAACGACCTAGGCATGTTTTCTTTTTCTCCTTGGCCTTGTCTGCAGCAGAGAAAAGTTTCCCCAGAAATAGACCGCGGATCGTTCACCTCCGTCCTTCCACTTGCCTCCACTAAGCACCCTCTAAATCAGACCCGAGGCTCCAGAGGGAGCAATATTCTTTCCTTCGCAGCTGGTCTGAGTTTTGTCGTCTGGGAGACTGGGCTTAGAACAGCTTGAAGTTAGAAGTGAGGCGAATGAAGCTTTAAATCTCCTGCACTTAACAGCTCCGCTGCAGCCTCAGAGGTAACCGCACTCCCCTCGCTGGCTTCCTCTCTGCTCTCTGTATGTACGCGATCTGCGCTCATGGAGCCTGACTCCATCCAGCCTCTGTCTACCCTGGTGTGGTAGCACTGGAAGAGGGAAGGCTGGGAAAGAAAAAAAAGTAATAGAAGCAAACTCATAAAACTAACAGGCTCTCTGAAGCGCACATGAAGAAATAATTAAACAGATTAAAGCCGGAAGGGGGAAGAGGGGGTGGGGGATGTCGGGCTGTCACTGCCCTCTGCTTTCTCTTCCAGGGAGAGGCCTGTAGCTTGGTGGTGGTGGTGGGAAACCTTGCTGCTTTTTCCTTCCTCCTGGTGGGCTGCGTTCAATAAGCGAGTACTGCAAAGTCGCTAAAGCACCTTTAAAGGAGGAGGTGGTACCTACATTTCTTTGTGTCAAAGGACCCAAACGGTGCAGCACTCTTGTGAGAAAAGGAATTTAATATTTTGGGAGAAGGTGGGAGTGGGCTACGATGTGCCAGGTACCATGTTGGAGAGTTCACAGTCTGGCAGGTGATGGGCTGGGTGTGTTCCAAACCTAGGAAACGAGTGAGATCTTCCTCTGGCTCAGGAGAACTACTACCGTCAGCGCTTGTGATGCTTAAGCCAAAACGGCCTTCTACACTTACTCCTTTCCTTCCTCATTCCATCTGAGATGCACTTGCTATGGTGGTGAAAGAAGGAAGAAGTCTGGCACATAGGGATAATTTAAAGATATATATATATGTCAACAAGCTTCCAGTGAGAACTGAGGAATTGGCTGATTCTCGACTTTGTCTGTCCATGCCATTCCTTTGTGTTCCAGCGAAGTTCCTCTCAGGGGGAACTGTGTTTGAATGTTGTTGCTGTTGTTGTTCATCTATATATATAATCAGTTCTGCTTCCAGATACCTAACAATCTAAGGATAGATACATTGTACAATGTAAGGATCCAATGTAGGGATAGATACATTGTACAATATACAGATACAATGTAAGACTAGATACATTGTACAATATATGGATACAATGTAAGGGTAGATACATTGTACAATGTACGGATACAATGTAAGGGTAGAAACATTGTACAATGTAAGGATACAATGTAAGGATAGATACATTGTACAATGTACGGATACAATGTAAGGATAGATACATTGTACAATGTACGGATACAATGTAAGGATAGATACATTGTACAATGTACGGATACAATGTAAGGATAGGGAAGGTTCAAAGGCAGGTGCCTTGCTGGGAAGGTAGATGTAGGTGAACACCTCAGAGCCATGGCCAGCTTTGAGGACACAGAGCATAGGGACAAGCAGACTGGATTCACTACCCCATCTCTCCCTATTTATACTGCTAGGGCCTGGACCCTGGACAAGGTGTGTTCACCTCTTCCTTCATTTCTCCCAGTAATGCTTTATAATTGTATTTATTTAGTGGGAGGGCATGTGGAGGTCAGAGAACAGCTTGTAAGAGTCACTTCTCTCTTTCAACCATATAGGTCCCAGGAATTGGACTCAGGTCATCAGGCTTGGCAGGAGGTGCCTTTATCTGCTGAGCCATCTTGTTAGGTTTATTCTTGGATCTAAGTCCTTCTGTCTTAGTTAGGGTTTCTATTGCTGTGATGAAACACCATAACCTCTTGGGGAGGAAAGGGTTTGTTTCTCTCAGTTCCAACCGTCCACACAGTTCATTGTTAAAAACAATGAGGACAGGAACTCTAGCAGGGCAGGAACCAGGGAGGCAGGAGCTGATGCAGAGGCCATGGAGGGGTGCTGGCTTGCTTCCCATGGCTTGCTCAGCCTGCTTTCTTATAGAACCTAGGACCACTACCCACAATAGTCTGAACCCTCCCACAGCAATCATTAATTGAGAAAATAACCTATATGCTTGCCTATAGCTTGGTCTTATTATGAAGGCATTTTTCTCAATTGAGGCTCCTTCCTCTCTGATGACTCTAGCTTGTGTCAAATTGACATAAAACTGGCCAGCACACTCCATTAGACTTTTTTCCTAAATAATTGGCTGCTCTCTCCCCCACTCCCATGGGGGAGGAGGGGGAGGGGTGGGGAGAGGGAGAGAGAAAAAGAGAGACAGGGAGAGGGAGAAGGAGAGAGGGGAGGGAGAGAGAGGGGGAGGGGGAGAGAGAGAGAGAGAGAGAGAGAGAGAGAGAGAGAGAGAGAGAGAGAGAGAAGAGAGAGGGCGCCAATCCAGGGCCTTGCATATGTGAAACAACCATGCTAATGGTAGGCTACATCCCAGCCCTTGAAATTTGTCTTTTTATCCCCTGTCTCACCCTCAATGGTACAGTTGCTTTTTTTTTTTTTTTTTAATGCTAGGGGTCTGTAGCTGGTCTTCGGCTACTATGTGGGTTCTTCTTTCTTCTGCCTTTCTCCACCCCATTTTCTTCCACCCTTTTAACCCCCTAACACTAGGCAGAAGAGAAAAAGGGATAAAGAGGAAAGAAAGAGAGCTCTGAATAAAGTAAGGGGTCAGAAAGGTGATGACATTGTCGCTAGACAGCTTCCTGCTGATTAGTTCCTCGGGGTAAGTTTGATCTTCACAGTCAGGATATCTAATTTCTTCTTCTCATTTCTTCTTTGCACGTGATTACTTAATTTCAACCAATAGCAACCATCAACAAACAACAACCAAACCACAACCCATCAACCTCTTGGGAGCCCTAGTGTTTATACACCCTCTGAAAAGTCCCCAGAATTCCAAATATCACACAATCAACAGAAACTTCCTAGAGTTGGCAAAATCACATCCCACCAGAGCACGAGGCAAATCATAGTTAGCTACTGGGGACAATCTGAAGCAGCCCACACCTGGCATTAGAACAGAAACATATTCTTATTTCTGTGTTTTTGTAAAGAAACCAAAATTCTATAATTCCCACTACAGGGGTCAAATCTAAGAACTGGGGCATATGGGGTAAGCACTCAGCCATTAAGCTAAGTCTCAGACCTACATACAAGTTTGCTAAGTTTTTCCTAGAAAAATAGAAACATATCTGATTTGTACATATTTTATTGGTATGTGTGTATACCCTTATATTTAGTGACCTTGTCACACTCACATATTAATTCTGAGTTTGTCTGAGGCATCTCTTAGACTTCCCATGTAACCCACATGAATATAGGTTTCATTTTTTCCTCTATAATTATTTTATCTTTCATATCTATTATATCTTAATGTCCTTTGAAATGGACAATTAAGAGAATTGCCTGCCAAATGCATAATATTGATGTATAGCTCCAGATTTGTTGAGCTGATAAATAGGTGACTATATAAATGATTTATCCCTCGACCAACAAAAATTAGTATATAATTCATTCATCATTATGGGTGCCGAAGCTTATGTATGGACAAGGTGAAATAAATTAAGAGGAAAAGAACACAGAAGAGATCAAAAGCAGAGATAGGTGGCCGAGTACTCCATTAGTACAGTGCTTGCTTAGTAGGTACAAAGTCCTGGTAAGCCACATAAACTGGGAATGGCAACAGACTCTCATAACCCTGACCCCCAAGAGGAGGAAGGAGATCAAGGTCATCTTCAACTATATGGTGAGTTTGAGGCTAGCCTGGGATACACGGGATCCTATCTCAAAATAGAAAGACATGGAAGTCCATCCTGTCTGTCCAGTGACTTACTCAGTTACTCAAACATAAGTGAACTGCATATTCAGAGTCAGACTCTGCTCTTCCATGGCCAGCTTCTCTCATGAAATGTACATATTATCAAGAAAAAAATTGTTTTTTATATTTGTCTTTGAAGGAAATGGAAGCCATGGATCTTAAACTTAAACCAGGATTTGATTATCTTAGGACTCAGAAAGTCAGTGACCCATGGCTTTTAGATGCATCCCAAGGTGCCTGTGTGTGTGTGTGTGTGTGTGTGTATTTGAAACTCTGCCTCTTGAGGATAGATCTGGAGACCAGGAATCAGGACTAGCTTATTCAGAGCCAACCTCCAATGTTCTGTCAGTAAAGACTGTCAAAGAAAAACTGGGGCGGGGTGGGGGGGCACTGGAACACAGAATTTCTTTAAGATTGTCCTTCTACCCATACTGGGTGGACAGCCTGATATCTGAGACTCACCAGCCTTAGAGGCTATGACTGCACAGGCCAACTGTCCTACATGGTCTCCAAAATGACTTTGCTTCAGTTACAAGGCCCTAGGGAGGCACACGGGAGGCAGGATCTGGTTAGCATGTTTTTATGAGACCACCTCCCTTTGCCACTCATTTAGAACTCTGGATAGTATGTGCATGAGTGTCTTATATGCAAGACACTTTTACCCACAGAAGCTCATGAAATAAAAACCCTGAGATTAACAATAGAACTCTTTTTTTTTTTTTTTCCTGTTTATTTCGAGACAGGGTTTCTCTGTGTAAGCCTGGCTGTCCTGGAACTCACTCTGTAGACCAGGCTGGCCTTGAACTCCCAAGTGCTGGGATTAAAGGCGTGTGCCACCACCGCCTGGCAACAATGTAACAAAAGAGAGAAAAATTGAGACTCAGAAAGGCTGACTGACTTTTCTGAGGTCACACTTGTAGAAAGGCAAGAGTAAAGTTAAAACTAAATCTTCCAGGAGAAATCTTCTGGCCCTGAAGGCCAATGTTTTTTTTTTGTTTTTTTGTTTTGTTGTTGTTGTTGTTTTGGTTTTGTTTTTTTTTTTTTTTTTTTAATGGGGAGGTAGGTTTGGTGAGTTGGTAGGAAGATAAGCCAGGCAGACTTGTGTTGCAATGACAAGATTTCCCAGGTCTTTGTGAAGATCTTTCCCGTGCTGTGAAGAACACTTTTCTGAGGCTCTTGATTTTGTCTGAGAGGAAGACTCAGGGCTTCTAGCCAGAGCTCCTCGGCTCTCTCTTCCTGCTTTGCGCTGGAGGCTAAGAGTGTGAAAACTGGAAGCATTTCTATGCTGCCTAGGTGCCTGTTGTCCCCCATGAATGCCTGCTTCCTTGTCTCTGAGGCTGGACAAGCAGCCAAATGCTAGGCAAGCCAGTCTGTAGGTACCCCTTCCCAGCTGGCAGCAGAACGTGGGCACCCCTTGCCCAGGGTGCTAGGCCGTCTGTCTGCACAGAAGCATCCGGCTTGAGCTAATGAGCTGTTGGCATGGATGGCCAATTATTTTAGATCATTAATATCTGCCAAGCTTGCTTTTATAGCCATGGCCTGAGATCAAATCCTCCACCAGAAAGCAATGGCTCTCTGCCTAAGGACGCTCACACGCCTGCCACGGCCTTAAGCTCTGGTCCAAGTTCAGAATGTGTTTAACTCAGAGAAGCCATGTCCATAAGTTGTAATAAGGGGCTTAGAACCCTGCCATCTTCCTGTTCTGGAAGTCCTAGGTATTCCTAGACCACTGGACTGAACCAAAAGCCAAGTCTTTCTCCTGGGCCTAGAGTATGCTGACCAGTTCTGCCCCTAGAGTGCACAGGACTTTTCCTCTGGACCTCCAGGGCCTTGAAGATAGGTACGTTCCAGAGCAGTGTTTTTCAACCTCTGGGTCATGACCCTCTTGTGGTTTATGACCCCCTTGTGGATCACATATCAGATAACCTTACTTATCAAATATTTATATTACAATTCACAACAGTAGCAAAATTACAGTTATGAAGTAGCATCCCGATGATCTTATGGCTGGGGTTTGCTACGACACGAAGAGCTGTGTTAGGAGGTCTCAGCATCGGGAAGGTTGAGAACCACTGTTCTAGAGCCAAGCTACAGATCCCGACCCAGCCCAGCTCCTTCAAGCACCATAACTCTGTTCTGGTCTCCCTGTACCTCCTCCAGGTCAATGTCATGGTCCTAGTTAGGATTTCTAGTGCTGCAACAAAACGCCATGACCAAAAAGCAGGTTGGAGAGGAAAGATGTTGATTCAGCATCACTGTGCATCACCAAAGGAAGTCAAGACAGGAACTCAGGGCAGGAACCTGGAGGCAGGAGCTGATGCAGAGGCCATAGAGGAGCTTGCTCCCCATGGCTTGCTCAGCCCGCTTTTTTTTTGGGGGGGGGGCATGTGTAGTCCTGGCTGTCCTGGAACTCACTCTGTAGACCAGGCTGTCCTCGAACTCAGAAATCTGCCTGCCTCTGCCTCCCAAGTGCTGGGATTAAAGGCATGCACCACCACTGCCAGGCTCTCAGCCTGCTTTCTTATAGAACACAGAACCACCAGTTCAGGGATGGCACCACCCACCCTGGGCTAGGCCTTCCCTCCTTGATCACTAATTGAGAAAATGCCTTACAGCTGGATCTCATGGAGGCCTTTCCTCAACGGAATCTCCTTCCTCTCTGATGACTGTAGCTTGTGTCAAGTTGACACAAAACCAGCCAGTACATAGCCCTTTTCCCAGCACAAGCTGGCCGAGAGAGAGGATCTCGAAAGTCCTTAGACACCTTTTAAAAAAGGTTTTTGATTAGCATCTGCTAAGTATCCATCATCACAGGTTCCATTATGATATGTGCACTCCCGTTAACCCTTCTGCCCTCAACCTTACTCCCACCGGTCCTCTTCCCTTCCCCAGCTAGATCTCTCTCTACTTTAGGTCTTTATTTTGTCAACCAGTGAGTTTAATTAGGGTTGGTTCCGGGAGCAGTGAGGTGAGGGGTTACCTATAGGAACAAGGGCCACTAACAGTGCTTCTACCACTGAAGAAAACGGTAAATCACGTTTCTTGAAAGAAACATGGTTTGGTCGAGGAGGCCAAAAACAATGACCCACATCTGCACACTCTGCACAGTGGCTTCCTTTCACAACCGTCCAAGGTGACCGCTCTGGTGTGCAGTTGTCATGGCTACAGGGAATACATACTGCATAAGCAGGATGAAGGCAGAACTTTGGGAGCAGAGAGGAGTTTTCCCAATCTAGCTTCCAACTAGGAACTGGACCACCATTCTCAGAGGCCCAGGCTCTGGCTCCCCATAACTTGCCAGCCTGTGCCAAAGAGGGGTCAGAGTTCACAAGATGGACAGAGTCCCTTTCTGCTTCTGAGGAAAAGTCTTCATGCTTCGTCCCTTTAGAGGAGAGCAGCCACGTAGCAGAAGCCTTTCACTGATCATAGCTGAACTCCCCCCACCCATGGCGCATCTCCACGGCTCCAAATGGCTCAAGAAGTATCTATGTTCTCCCCTACTGACTTGTACTTGTTTTATAATGCTGGAAGTAGAACCCAGGGTCTCACACAGACCGGGCAAATGCTGTACCAGTGAGACAGCTACCCACAAGCCTCTCCTACCATTGTCTGAGTTCACTTTCTGTTGCTGTTACTGAGCGCTACAGATTGGGTTTGTTTAGTTATCTACTTTTGGTTTTCCCTGACAGAGTTTCTCTGTATAGCCTTGGCTGTCTCGGAACTAGTTTTGAAGACCAGGCTGCCCTCAAACACACAGAGATCTCATTGCTTCTGCCACTGGAGTGCTGGAATTAAAGGTGTGCACCACTACTGCCATGCAGCTTGGTATATTTATTTTTAAATGAAGTTTTATTTAGCAACTACCTACGGAATCTGGGGAATCCAAAATGTACCATTGTCTCACCAGAATGTGAAGATGTGAATCATACAGTGAGACAGAGTAAGCACATGGGTACCATCGCCCTTCCTAATAAGTAAGGTACTAAAATGCCATTATAATGGCCTACCTTGACTACCTATCAATGATTCTGCCTCCAAATACCATCACTGGAGATTAAGTTTTTATTTACAATGTTAATATTTATTTATTGTGTGGGTGGGAGAGTGAGTGCATGCTCCCCGGGAGGTCAGAGGACAACTACTGGTCTTATCTTCTACCACGTGACGTTCGTTGATTGAACTCAGGTCGTCAGGCTTGACAGAGAGCATCTTTACCCATTCAGCCTCTATTTTTAATTATTTTTCCCCTCCCCTTTTCCCTCTTGCTCCACACCCCCCCCCTCACTCTGGCCTTCGTTCACTCTGGCCTAAAGGTTGTTTTGTTCATTTGTTTGTTTGTTTGTTATATGTAAGTACACTGTAGCTGTCTTCGGACACCCATTTGAGGGCATCAGATCTCATTACGGATGGTTGTGAGCCACTATGTAGTTGAGGGGAACCGAACTCATGACCTCTGAAAGAGCAGTCAGTGTTTCTAACCGCTGAGCCATCTCTCCAGCCCTTTTAATTATTTTTTAAATGATTTTATTTTCTTTTGAATGACCTATCTACAAGATGGAAGGGGAATGCGCACATGAGTGCAGTTGCTGACAGAGGCCAGAAGAGGGCGCATCAGATCCTCTTCCAGGCAGGGGTGAGCAGCCCGATGTAGTTGCCGGGAACCAAACTGCAGTCTTCTGCAAGGACAGCAAGTATTCTTATCTATGAAGCCATCTCTCCCGCCCCATTTCTTTCTTTCTCTCTCTTTATTTCTCTCTTTCTTTCTCTCTTTCTCTCTTTCTTCCTTCCTTCCTTCCTTCCTTTCTTCCTTCCCTCCTTTCTTTCATATTTATTATTTTGTTGGGCAGGGGCAGAGTCAGGGAGAGACAGGCAGAATTTGTGCCACCATGAGCGCATGCTGTGATCAGAGTTTTGCAAGACCGTTTTCTTCTTCTGCCCTGTCAGTTACCATAATGCTACTCAGATGCTTGGACTTGACAATATATACTGTCTTGCCAGGCTTCCCCGCTACCCCCACGACAGCACATGAAATCTTGGGGAACACACTCAGGCCAGAGTAGCTACTTTGTCCGCTCATCCTTCCCTAATTCTTGTCCTCAGTTTTCTTAGTTGTCCTAGCTCTTTCTCGCTGGCTCTTTTTCCCCAGCTCCTTCTTCCCTCTATCCCTTTACTGTCCTCCATCCTCCTAACTCTTCCCTCTTACTCCTTTTCTCTCACTCTCTTCCCTTTTCTGCGAACGGCATTAGTTCTTCACACTGGGGAGTTCTGACTCAGCAGCCAAGCAAACCCCCAGAAATGGTCTCCACTTCTTGCTGGGTTTGTGCAGCCCATGCTTGCTCACTGCCAGGCTGTGAGGGCATGCTTACACCAGACTTGGCTTTAGCGCCTCAGCTGACCAGCTAGAAGTGGTGGTGCATGACAGTAATCCCCAGCACTGAGGAAGTAGAGGTAGGAGAATCCAGAGTTCAAGAGTCTTGGCTACATCGTGAGTTGGAGGCCAGCTGAGCTTCATAAAAATCTTGTCTCAGAAACAAAGACAAGGAGGAGGGAGTCCAGGTTACAGGAGGGGATAGCTTCATGTGTAGAACTGCTCATCCTGCGTAGCTTTTATTTCTCTACATCTGTCTGTTGAGCACAGCTCCTCGTCAAGTCTTTAGCAGCAACAATCAGCATCACGAGTAGAGACTGGAAGGAAGAAGCCACAGCCTCATAGTCTTCCTTATGAATCTCTTTTGATCTCAGTGACTCCAAGCCTGCAGCTCCTTTGTAAAGATCAAACTTCAGTCTTATTAAGTGACAGGGTGCATTTAGCACATGTGTAGCACGTAGTAAAATCTCAGTGCCTGTGGTGATGAGGAGGAGGATGGAGGGAAGGAGGAGGAAGGATCAAGGGGGATCCCTCCCTCTGGCAGCATTCAGACTGGAGGAACAGCAGCAGTGAGGGGATTAGGAAGACACTCATGATGCTCTCCGGGGTCGGAGAAAGGTGAGAGAAATGGTGCTCGTAGCAGAATATGTGGGCAGGAGTTAGAAGCCACACTCAAGAAGGACCTTCCCGAAAGATGAGTCTGTAAGCAAAGGCCTAAACAGAGAAAGTCACGACCCATGGCGGACATGAGAACCTTTCAAAGTGAGCAAGATGCAAGGGACTGGGGACCTGCTAAAATAAAATTAAACGCAAGAGGAAAAAAGTTGAAAGTTAGATCGAAAAGGAACAAGAAAAAAACAGAAAACAAAAAGTCCAAAGAGAACCCAGGGGAACTCCAAAGGAGGGAGCCTTGTGGTAGGGGTAGTGGCAGGGTTGGGTGGGAAAGGTGGGGGTGGGGAGGGTGTATGTGCAGCAATGGCTGATGACGAGGAGCAGTAGAGAGTAAACAGGGAGCCCATGGTACCCGGAATCCAGGTGCAGAATGCTTTTCCAGGGTGAGAAGTTCTCTAGAATGTCTGTAGGTAGCTCTAGATGACACCATGTTTCTGTGCTGACAAGAATGTCTTGGAAAAGGGAAATGTCAATCCAAGAGAAGGAGAAGTGGCCAGAGTTCTGTCTGTGAACAGGCTTCTGCATCCCAAGATCTGGGATTACAGGGTAGTGACAGCAGGCTCAGCATTCACGCTTTTTGGGGACATCGACAGAGCCATTTTCCTTTTCATGAAATGAAAACCCCAATCCCATTCCTCTTCTCCCTGTACTTGTTAGCTACCTTTCTGTTTCCTGTCTCTATAACTCTGACCACATTAGCTATGTCACATAAGTGGACTAGAATTTGTTTTTTTTGTCTGGAGTCTTCCCTTAGCATAATAGTCCCCGGGTTCATTCACACAGTAGTATGTGACACTGAATGTGTTGCATCTCTTTCTGTCTCATAGTTACCATGGATAGCACCAGGCCTCACCTGGCATCATGTCTTGAGAGATACCACTGATGATTTTTAAATTTGCATCTCCAGTCCAGACCTGTCACTTGAGCTGCTAACTTACAAATGTGTCTGCTTTTAAGTCGTCCAGAACTTGATATTTCCCAAACTGAGCTTGAAGTTTCTGCCCCTAATTTGATCTTCTCCATCCATCCTCCATCCTACTCCACTGAGATGCCAAAGTCATCACCAAGTTCCTCTTTCTCTTAGACCTCAAGCCAGTCTGTCAGGAAGTTCCCTTGGCTCTGTTTGAAAACATGATCTACTCCTGGTCACCTCCATTGTCCATCCTTCTTCCATATTCTACGTACCACCTCTCAACTGGACCGTCATGACTGTCAGGCCTTGTGCTTGCTCTATCCTTATGGCATTCTCCCCAAGCTATCACAAAAAATGTTTTCCAAGATGGTTAACTCAGTTTGAGCCCTTCCTCTCCTTTAATCGTTCCATTTAATCCCTCCCGCTCCTACCAGAGGAATGCCACCGAAGTACAATAAGCCGCAAACCCTACACAATCTGGCTCTGTCCATCAGCGTCAGATCATTGCTAACTACTCCTCCTGTGTAGCAGTTATCCATGACTGAAAAACAATTATTCCAAAACTTGGTGCCTAGAAAAACAAACATTAATTCTTCCACCGTGTCCAGGCAGGAGGTGGGAGTGGTCTGCTGGGTCTTCTGGCTCAGCTCCTCACAGGCTATAATCAGAGTGTGGGCAGTGACTGTGGTCATCTCAGATAGCTCATTGAGCAGTGAATCCCCTCTCAGTTAACAGAGCCGTTGGCAAGACTCAGCTCCCTCGGGACTTGCAGGCTGAGGACCTTGGTTGCTCACAAGCAAGAAAATCCCTCACTCCCTTGCTTTCTTGTCAGATGCGTCTCTCTGTGGGGTGGCACATTGTGTGGGTGGGTGGGTGAGTGAGTAAGAAAAGAGAAAGTAGAGAAGTGGAAGCTTGGGGATTTTGGAAACAATGTCTATAGTATCTGCTAGATTCTATTAGTTGAAAGCACATCACACTTGAAGACAGAGTGATACAGAAACATCACCACATTTGAAAACAGAGTGATACAGAAACATCCTAAGGAGACAGGCAGCACAGGAGACACACTGAGCTTGACTACCACTCTTACTTACTCAAGTGGGCAGGACTCTTTGTTCCATAGCCTACCAGGCTCCTATACTACCATACTCTACTGTTGGGAGCCGACTCTTAGCCGAAAGTGGCTATCATCTTTACAGCCATCTCGAGCCATATACCCTGACAAGAGACTTGTTTCAACAGCCTGCAATAGCTGAGCGCACTCTGATAAACATCTTGTTACACTGTTTAGTGCCCCCAGCTGCCAGGTGCTCCTGGTATCCATGGCTACAAGACACGTGACGTAGTGGCTTCAGTTGAGATTGTCCACGAGGGCAAGTCACGTGGTAAAGGGTATAAATACCCGGATTTCCTTTCTATTGAAGAGGTAGAGATAGAAAGTAGGAGGTAGAGGTAGTAAGTAGTAGGAGAATAAAGAAGACTTGAAGAGACTCCACCGGACTCTGGCTTGTATCTATCTTTTGCGTCTCTCGCCCCTTTTTTCCCCTTCCTCCGTCCCCACTTTCTCTCTTGCTAGACCCTGACCTGCCGACCGGAGCAGCAGAACCGGCCGGCCTTTACAAAGTAACAGAACCCGAAGGCCGTTACAAAAGAAACGGCCGTTACACTCTACCACAGGGCCTTAGCTGCAGCCGGGCCCTCAGCCTGGACCAGCTCTCCCATATGGCTTCTTCACCTCCTTTCAGTCTCTGCTCACAAAGCCCCTTTACATAGCCCCATCTGGGTGAAGATTTATCTGATTAGTTTATTAGAAATCCCAGTAGTGGGCTGGAGAGATGGCTCAGCGGTTAAGAGCACTAACTGCTCTTCCAGAAGTCTTGAGTTCAATTCCCAGCAACCACATGGTGGCTCACAAACATCTATAATGGGGTCTGATACCCTCTTCTAGTGTGTCTGAACACAGCTACAATGTACTCATAAAAATAAAAAGAAATAAATCTTTAGAAAGAAAGAAAGAAAAAGAGAGAGAGAGAGAGAAAGAAAGAAAGAAAAAAAAAGAAAAGAAATCCCAGTAGTACTGTGTCCCTTTCTGTCCTGATGCCTATTGCTCATGCGCTCTCTCTCTCTCTCTCGCTCTCTCTCTCTCTCTCTCTCTCTCTCTCTCTCTCTCTCAACACAATCATTTTCCTTTTTTTAAAGATTTGTTTATTTTATGTTGTAAGTACATTGTAGCTATCTTCAGACACACCAGAAAAGGGCATCAGATCCCATTACAGATAGTTGTGAGCCACCATGTAGTTGCTGGGAATTGAACTCAGGACCTCTGGAAGAGCAGTCAGTGCTCTTATCCACTGAACCATCTCTCCACCCCCCCAACACGATCACTTTCTAATGTCCCATTGTTTACACATCTCTTCCCATTAAAGTACAAATTCAGAGGAGTTTTTCATCAGATTGTCTCACTGTTGTAACCCTAGTACCTAGAGCAAAGCCTTGCACATTGTACATGCTCACTGAATCCTGTAATTTTCAGGTCTGTGTATTTGTGTATGTGTTGACAATGTGTGTGTGCACACAGGGCACATGCGTGTGCATGAGCTGCAAATCACTGGCTTACAGAATGCACATATACAAAGGGGCAGGGGGCAGGGGAACAAACACAGGGAAGATAGTAAAGCAGTTGGGGGTCAAAATGGAACCCCAAAGTCTAGTTTCATCTTACCCTCTTTCTGAGGGGACTCCCAGAGTATTATAAGTAGTTCTAGCTAACATGAAGGGGGAAATCTCCTTATGTGTGCCTGGGATTCCACAGGAAACCACCCTGGTACTTTGAGCACAGAAAGGAACTGACAGCTCTATCTGCTCCTATCGCTACTCTACAGCGTGGGCGCTGTACGTATTAAGTCAGCCCTCTTCCATTCAAAAACTTGTGAGAGGATAGTCAGGGTCCCCAAGAGCCGCTCTTACAAAAGACCCGAGACCACATCATGCCCTCTGTGGTTGTCATTCTTTCTGTCGTCCGACATGGAGGCCCTGCTATGCAGTACCAGGCACTACACACAGACAGGAAAAGCAGAGTACCTCTCCTTAGCAGCACACGAGGGAAGGAGACAACCAAACTACTAGGTTGACCCTCTAGACACTTCATTTGAGCATCTCCGGAGCTGAGCAGCTCAGAACTTCCCAAAGCCACCGGTTATCCCGGTTATCCCAGCAAAGACTCCAATGGCTGAAGTTTTCTTTTTATGAAGCAGAGTCTGTTTTCTTACAGCTTCCGCCTTCGGTCTTAATTTTATCCTCTGGCTCCATACCAAATAAATCCACCGCTTTTCCAAATGACAGCCTTTTAAGTATTTGAAAACAGTAATCAAGTCCCACAGAGAGCTCTCTATAGACTTGTGGCCGCCTGGGGTAAGGGGTGGGAGGGCACAGTTGGCAGCTGCCCTGAACTGCTAGGGATATGCAAGCTAGGCTAGCCCCACTGAGGGCCCCAAGAACAGGAAGGCTTTTCTGAAGCTCCCCCAAGGACCCCCCAAACTCCCAGCAGCTCCCCTGAGGACCAACAGGACTCCCACTGGCTCCCAGAGACTCCCCGTAGCTCTCCTGAGGGTCCCTGAGGACCCTTGAGGCTCTCAAGGACCACTGAGGGTCCCAAGACTCCCAGGACCCCCTGAGGGCCCCGGGGGCTCCCAGTGGCTGCCAAGGACCCCTGAGATTCCCAGTAGCTCCCTGTGTACCCAATATCTTCTCTGGGGGCTTTCATGACTCCCCAACACTCCCTGAGTTTGGAAAACTGTGGGGCTCCCTGGATGCCATGGAACCGGCTGCAGCCAGGAGGGGGGCTTTGAGGAGCCAGCTGGGATTCTGTGTGTTCTTTGTTTCAACTAACCGCAGTTCTCCAAGTACCTGCTTGCCTGACGCAATAAGCCTTGTGTAAGTCTCCCCACAAGAGGCCAGTTTTCTGCTTTTTTCTTTTTACACAGCCCAAGTCCAGCTCTTTCTCCTGGCCGGGCCCAGCAGGTCTTGAATTCATTAAAGTTCCATTTGGCCAAGCTCTCTCCAGCGCTCTGCCAACGCTGTGGGCAGCTGTGTGCAGGCCTGGAGACATGGCTTGCAACCGGAGAGAGGGGTCATAGGGTGCCCAGGAAAGAGGAGGGGCTTGGGGGTAGGGAAGCAACACAACCTTAGTTATTTGCTGGTTGGCTGGCTAGCCAAGGAAAGGACAGACCAAGCCCGCTCCCCTCTGCTACTCCCCCGCCCCAACATCACCACATCATTCTCAGAAAAAGGACCAGGATATGGGACTCAGCCGGGAACAAATGTACAAAGAAGCTTGTTCTCAAAAAAATATTTTGATTCCTGGCTGCAGGGGAGAGCAAAGGGAATTAAAGGCCCGTTTTCATGTGCGGGAAATTTTTCTGTACTTTCCCTTTGTCTGTGAGCTTGCTTCCATCTAAAGTGTAAGGAAGGAAGTTTGGGAGCGAACCAAAAAAACAAAACAAAACAAAAAAAACAACAAAACTCGGAAGATCACTCTTTGGCTTTCCATTCATCTCCTCACTCCTCACTCTTCAACTCAATTTGCTGTCTGGCTCAGATCACCCCGAGCTGCTGCTACCGTGCCCCATAGTACAGGAATACAAATCACCTCTTCTGCCCTCTCAGGCTGCCTTCCTTCCCTCTACTACTCAGAATGTCAGTGTGTTCATGTCTGGGGACATCTAAGACACTTAACTGGACAGACGTCTGTCTTTAAAGCTCATCAGAATGCGACCCTCGCTGAGGACCAACCTCCATATTCAGTATTCACATGGCTTAACTCAGTCTATCTATCAGTGAAGTCCGAAAAAGGAAGGCTGCCCAAGTTTGGGTGACTCTGGTCTGGGATAACAACACTGAAGGCTGAGGGAAAAGGGTCATACAAGTTCCAACCATACTGGACTACATAAGGTAACCTGGCCTAGAAGTTCAGAAGGTGGGGTCCAGGGAAAGTGGTCCAAATTTCTATTGAGCCCCCTTTTGGCTTTTACATAGCAAATTTATTCTAACCAAGTTTAACCCTCTTATGTTTGTGCTAGCAAAATATGCCCTTAGGAGCAAGCTTCTTTACAAGCATTTACATTTAAAGACAAATTCAAAACCCTATTTGTAGTCCTAGAGCTAACTACCTTTCCCATAGCAAGATTAAGGGGGCTAACCTCTCCTGGGCCAGTGCCCACTAAGAGAAAGGCTTACAGGGGTCCATCACACATTCTGGTCATGATCCTCTGTTTATAGGTAGTTTCACTGTAGGCTTCCACCCTAGAGGGTCATCCTGGACTCATCCAAGAAACCACTTTAAAAAAAAAAAACAGCTGGGTAGTGGCTAGCCTGATCTACAAAGCAAGTTCTGGGATAGCCAGGGCTACATAGAGAAACCCCCATCTCAGGAACAAAACAAAGAAACAAAAATTCTTCTATGTTGATGGTTCAAGAGATAAGTCAGCAGTTAAAGTCACACTCTGCTCTTCCAGAAGAGCTGAGTTGTAATTCTAGTTCCAGGGGGAATCTGATGCCTCTGGCCTCCACAGACATTTGTGTGTGTGTGTGTGTGTGTGTGTGTGTGTGTGTGTGTGTGTGTGCAATTAATGGTAATAATAAATACATTTTCTTTAAAAGCTTTTATCTTCAAGCCGGGCAGTGGTGGCACATGCCTTTAGCCCCAACAACTCAGGAGGCAAAAGCAGGCAGATCTCTGAATTCAAGGCCAGCCTAAACTACGAAGCAAGTTCCAGAACAGCCAGGGCTACAAAGAAAAACTGTATCTCATGGGGGAGGGAGGGCTAGGGGGGTTAGGGAGAGTTCTCATCTCCCAAGTCTGGAGAAAGGGTAAGGAAGCTACTATAAGCAAACAGGAGCCCCTCCGGTCAGTGTGAGAACGCTCATAACAAATGGATTGGCCTGGAGATATTCCTCGCTGGACATCCTAGGCAGGTGTCCTGACCCCTTGGTTGTGGAATTCTCTCTGAAGGGTGGGACATCCTGAGGTTTCTGGGGCGGGGGTTGGGGGGGGAACAAGAAGCCCTGCCCCTTCACAAGATCAAACCCACAGCACAGCTGGTGTGTGGTTAGCCTGGCAGGAGGCTTTGAGCTTTGATGTGCATATCTCTTGTTATCAGAGCAATCACCATCAAATGGTATTTTTTGACATCCATGTCTCTGGAATAGGCAGGTTAAGCTGGGTCATTCTGCTTTAGTGTAGGAGGCTTTGTCTTCACACCCTTAGACATTCCTGTAGTTGGGGTCTACCAGCCTCTCTTCACTGAAAGCCCTAGTCTACAGAGAAAGGCTAGCAAGCTTATCTTCTCCAACCCCATGCAGAGGTCTTTGCAGACACAGATTAGATTTGGTTGGTGGTCTCTGCCCCAAAGCTAATGAGCTGCAAATACTCCCTTCAAAAGGACCCACTGTCTTTGAAACCTGCACAGACTCACCCAGAATACCACAGAATGCTACAACCTCCAGTAGACAGCACTTCCCAGCAGGGATGGGAGTCCCAGTATGTCCCAAGAGGATCAAAGGATGGAGCCAGCCACCAGTCACCCCTCTTCTGCTCATCCAGCCTGGGCCTCTTGGCTGAAAAAGAGCAGTTTAGCTTGCTACCCCATAGGTTGTACAGGATGGGAAGAGCTTAACAAGTACCATTTGTTGAGCTATTAATCCTACCTCAGACCCTGTGCTAAACACTGTGCATATTGGAGCGCCTTCATTTGCCTTACAAACCTTGTTTTAGAGATCTAGAAACAGAGACATTCTGCAATTAAAGCAAGATCACCCTGTTGACAGACCAAGGAGTCCACCGTAGGTCTAGCTGACTTCCAAGACCACCCATTTCAACATGTGGCCCACTGGCTTCACTTCTATTAAACTTTGGAAGAAGCCTTGATCTACATGGGTATGGGATCCATGTGCTTAGAGCCAAGCAGAAATCACCCTGTGCCTAAAATAAGTCATGCTATAGGGCCAACAAACATGTAAGAGCATAAGGGAAAGATGTACTCTAACTCAGAGTTCTGCACTGGGCCTCACCACACAGCTGTTTAGGGGGGAAGATTCTGAACATAAGCTCTGTCAACCTCTACTAAGTGAGGAACAGTAAGAACAGTTGGTGGTTTGGGAGCTTCCAGAGACAACTTTTGCTCACTCTGGTTTGTGAGAACTGGGGACGGGCTCATGTTTCATCGCCACACAAGAATGTCCATGGTATTAAACACAGAAGATGAACATTAGCTAGAACTAAAGGGGAGGCAAGTTATAAAAGTAGACTAAATAAGACGAACCTAACAAGACTAAATTGAATATGGGGTTAGTGCTTAAATGCTTAAAATCCACGGGAGTGCGGTGACGATATGAATGAATCCGTTGCTATAACAAAATACCAGAAACTAAATACATTATAGAGAAAAGAAGTTAGCTCCCAGTTTCAGAGGTCCGCTGGCTTGATGATGGCCTTCTGAGTATTTTACGGGTGATGGCATAATGTTAGGAGCATGAGTTAAAGAGAGGGGTCATGTGGTGACCCAGGAAGCCAGAGTTTGGGGTTTGGATTGTTCTTTTGTAGCAACTCACTCTCATAGACAGTAACTGGGGTTCTGGGAGAACTACTTTGATCTTTTCTGAGGCCACACCCCTAGTGATCTCAATGCCTCCGAGCAGGTCCCACCTCTTAAGGTTCCAGCACATCTCAGCTTCACTGTACTAAAGACAAAGCTTCCCATGAGCCCTTTAGCTCTGTGTGTGTGTATGTATGCCAAGGCAGGGATGTTGAGGATATCAAGACTTGAGATGTATCAGACACAGCGGTGCACACCTTTAATCCCAGCACTCTGGAGGCAGAGGCAGGCAGATCTCTGAGTCTGAAATCAACCTGGTCTACAGAGTGAGTTCTAGGACAGCCAGGGCTCCCCAGTGAGACCTTGTCTCAAACAAACAAACAAACAAACAAACAAACAAAAGACTCCAGTTGAGAAGACCAACATTATCTAGAAAATAACAGCCCAAACAGTCTACACTAGACTGCCTGTAAGTACTGCATTATCCAATGTAGACTGCCCAGATCAGTGGGAAGGGCCTCATGCAGCAGGAAGGCACCTTTCGTGGGTCCTTGAAAGCTACATTTGAGGCAATCAGGCACTTGGGAAGAAGCCGGAAATATCTGCCAAAGAGCATGCATAGGTAAACATAAAAACACAAGTCAAATCTGCATTGTGTCTTAGACTGCCGACTCAGGGCTCAGAAGGTGCGGGGACGGGGTCGGGACGGTGTGGCTCAGCTCTTTACAGACAAAACAGAGTTCTAAGGAAATAAAGTTGCAGTGGATAAGTTGTTTAGCCTCCCTGGCTTAGTGGCTATTTGTCTCCATGGAACGGAGAACACACTGTGGACAAGATTGCAGTTAACCTAGTAACATGCTTGGGAACCAGCCAGGAGACAGAGACGGTGACAGCGGCAGCGGAGATTTGGCCCCTCGTGTTATAGGTCCTTGGAAACGGACCAGGTTCTCCCGTTCAGTTTTGTGGCTCTCTCTAGCTGCGGTAAGTGAACACTGCGTGAAGCGTGGTGGTGGTGGTGGTGGGGGGACGGGACTGCAGCCTCTGCCTGGTCTTCTGGAACCATCTATATTCTGCCCATCTGTGTAACACCCTGCAGCTAAGTATAGCTTGGGGCCACGAAGTCATCCATTTTAATATGGTATTTGGTGAAACTTTTGTTAATATATAGACTCCTGTAAACATGTCCAACATGAAGACAGACATTTCCCCATAAGATTTTTTTCATACAAGCGCCACTATAGACACCAACCCTATAAAAACACCAAACATACACCCTACAAACCACACATACACACACCCCATAACCCCTACACACACACACACATACACACACACACTACCCCCTACCCCACACATATACCATAGACAAGGACACAAACACATACACACATACATACATACACACACCACACACCAGACACACGCACACACACACACATATGTACATACACCACATTCCCACACTCTTACACACACCACTTCCCACCCCACACATACCATACATATACCACAGACAAGTACACAAACATACACACCACACACACACCACACATACACACACCATACACCAGACACACACACACACACGAGCACACACATACACCCCACCCTATACCTATACAGACAAGCACAGGAACATAATGCACACCATACCACACACTCCATACACACGCCTCCCCCAACACATCACACATACACACTAAACACATACACATATACCCACCCCCCCTACAACCAGCCCACCCTAACCATTTTCAGTCACTTCTCTAAGATTTTATATAAATGGAAACAGGCAGCATGGAATTTTTACTTCTTCCCTTCCATAGGCCCCCCATGCCTCCTTAGAGTCACTGAGCAGCGCCAGGACACGCCTGTCTGTCTATCCGATCGGCAGTCACTACACTCACGTTGGGCTCTTCCTAGTCTTGAGATGTTTTGAAAACGGCTCTCATGAACACTGTGTACATGTCTTTAGATAGACATCAATTTTTATCTCACATGGGGGAACACTAGGAGTGGAACTAGTTTCCCAAGTGAATGAATGCATGCAGTTTCTGCCTCACCAACACTTGGGTTTTGTTTTTCTGTGTTTAATTGTTGTTGTTCTGTTTTGCTTGTTTGTTTGTTTTCCGCTCTTTTAGACAGGGTCTTGTTGTGTAGATTGGACTGGCCTTGCACTTTTAATCCTCTGACTTTTGCCTCCCCCAGATCACTGTGTTGTTGTTGTTGTTGTTGTTGTTGTTTGGGGCATATTAAGTTACTTAGACTGCTCTTGAACTCATTGTATAACCCAGGCAGGCCTTGAACTTGTGTGATTCTTCTGCCTTAAGAGTAACTGGGATTACACCAGAGCCAGCTCTGATTTTTAAATTGGGTTGTTTTCCTATTGTCAAGTTGACTTCCTTATATGTTTTGGTCCATGATAAAATACTGACAGTGATTTTTACATGGGCGAATATTAAGCTTTTAAGAGGGAAATGGTTTGCAAATATTGGCTTTTTATCCATCTATTTATTATTGTTTTTCGTGGTTGTTCTGAAAAATAAAAGCACTATATATCCTTACTTTTTTGTTTATTTCTTTATTTTGAAACAGTCTTATGTAGCCAAGGCTGACCTTGAACCTGCAACCCTGTAGTATATAATCTAGAATGACCTGGATTTTCTGATCCTCCATCTCAATGCTGGATTACAGACCTGTCCCATCACACCTAGTTGTCCAGGAAGTGCCATTCATGTAGGTTATGGATATCTTTCTTCTACCCATAACTATGCTATGTGTACACGTGTGTATATGTATGCAGTCATATTTTTTTTTCTGTAAGGCTAGGTCTACTGTCAGTGGATTCTCTTTTACCCAAAAATTTCCTGACTCTTAAAAAATATGTTTATCAGACACAGAATTCTGCATTAGCATTTCTGTTTGTGTGATTATTGTTTTTCAAAGCCATCTTGTCTTTCTAGTCTGTGTGGTTGGTGACAAAAATCAGCCCTGAGCCTTTGTCCCCTAGCACAGAACATGTCATTTCCCTTGGCTACCTGACACATAATTTCTCCATGACCTTCCCTGGTGTTACAGTTTGGATCTGAGCTGTGGCAGGTGTGTGTGTGGGGGGGGGTGTCTGTGTGTGATGATGTTGCAAGGTGGAACTTTGGGGAGGTGCTGGATCATGAGGGCTCTGTGTGGATTAATCCCCTGATGGGTTCATAAGTGAGTGAACCATTGGGAGCTTGAGTGAACCACATAATGAACGGCTGAAGAAAGCACATATGTCCCTAGGGGCATGCCCTGGAGGGTATATCACGTCCCCAACCTTGCTCACCCTCTGCATCCTGGATCCCGTGAGATGACATGCTTCTACCCAAAGCAATGGACTAAAACTCTTAAAACCACGTCAGGACATGTCTGTCCTCCTGTCCAGCTGCTTCCTCAGGCATCTTGTCACAGCAGCAGAGTGACCCCACACGGAGGTTACCAGTGCTAATCCCTATTGCTTTCTTCTTCAAGTTCTGTTATCTCTACTGGTTGTTAGGTTCAGCCAACGAAATTTTGTTGCAGTAAATCTCCAACCCCAAATGAGCCCGTGCAAAAAAACACGCAACTCAGTTATAATATTTATAAGCTGCACGCCTAGATTGGACAGTTATGTCACTACACTACTCTGTTTCCCAGCTATGAGATTCCCTTGCTTTTTGCAGCTCCTCCAGGCCACGTGGTTCTGCTCCGTCTTCCTTCTGCCTCCTCTTCTTCCTCTAGTCATCTCTCTCCTCTCTGAAACCTCCAGCCCCACCTTTCCTTTCCACTGCCCAATCACAGGCTTTAGCCAGTTAAAATGGGGAGAAGGTTCACACCAAGACACCTGAGTACCTGATCCACTCTTGTCGGGCAGCCCCTCCTGGGGAAGCAGAATTAGCATCAAAATATGAACAGCACCAGGGTAATCCACAACAAAATGTTGTTTCTCACACTGTAGTTTTCTATTCTAAAATATCTATTTAACACTGGGTGTGGTGGCACACACCTTTAATCCCAGCTTTTGGGAGGCAGAGGCAGGTGGAGTTCTGTGAGTTTAAGGCCAGCCTGCTCTGCAGAGCAAGTTCCACAGAGAAACCCTGTCTTGAAAAACAAAACACAAAAATCAAACAACAACAACAAAAAACCCTCAATCAACCATATATATGTTATACATATATGTATATATATTATACATATATGTGTGTATATATAGATATATTTCTCGGCTTAGATTTCTTAATCTTTTCATTCATAGGAATGTGGCTTAATATTATTTTACTTCACTGACGATAGTCAGATCTATCATGTAGTCATTTTTTTTTCAAGTATCTGGATCATCTTAGGGTCATTTTCAGTTGGTTTTCTTTTTCTCATGACTCCTTAAATGCCAGGTAAATTTTCAGTAGAGCTTGACCATTGAAAATGTTGAATTGTGTGCCGGGTGGTGGTGGCGCATGCCTTTAATCCCAGCACTTGGGAGGCAGAGACAGGCGGATTTCTGAGTTCAAAGCCAGCCTGGTCTACAGAGTGAGTTCCAGGACAGCCAGGACTACACAGAGAAACCCTGTCTCGAAAAACAAAAAACAAAAAAACAAAAAACAAAAACAGAAAAAAAAGAAAATGTTGAATTGTAACGAATCTTGGTTCAACCATGGCAACTTGGTCTCTCTCATAGCAGTCTGAGTGAGTTCTCTTAAGCTGAATCACTGTTCAGCACACGTGTGGTTCAGAAGCTGCTGAGAGGTAAGTGTGCTCCCCACTGGGGATGTGCTCCCTATTGAGAGGTAAGTGTGTTCTGCATCAGGGATGTACATTCAGAGAGGTAAGGTAAACATGTTCCTCATCAGGGATGTGCTCCCTACTGAGAGGTAAATGTGCTCCCCATCAGGTATATATGTTCCCTACTGAGAAGTTAAGTGTGCTCCCCATTGGGGCTATGCTCCCTACTGAGAGATAAGTGCTCTCCTTTGGGGATGTGCTCTCTCTTGAGAGGTAAATGTGCTCCCCATCAGGGATGTGCTCCCTACTAAGAGGTAAGTGCTCCCCTTTGGTGATGTTTCCTCTGAGAGGTCAGTGTGCTGTGCATCAGGGGATGTGCTCTCTGGGTCTTTTCCTTTGGGATTCTCCACTGTATCTGGCAGCCACAAGACAGCTGGCTTCAACTTCCTCAGTCCTAATTTCCACCAGTCCCCTTGTCACCTCCAGCATCATGTCACTTGTACCTGGTACAGTGAAAGGGGGCCACAAAAGAGAAAACCCACTTGTGGAGCTTCCACCCTCTGTGGGCATCTTCTGTCTTCTATTTCATTCGCTCTCCAGTGCTTTCAGTGACTTCTCCAGATTTTTATCGGACACTTTTGTCTGGCTAGACCTCAGTCTGTCCTTATTGAAAGCAGAAGCCTTAGGATAATCTTTTTTTAATTTTTTAATTACTTACTGGGGGGGGGGGTGAGGAAGGGGGGGGGATACATGCACGCTATGGGTCATGTGAGGAAGCCAGAGGACGGCTTTCAGGAGTCAGTTTTCCCCTCCAGTGTGTGAGTCCCAGGGCAATCTTTTTAAGGATATATTACCCTACTTTCATGCTCCAGTCCTATAATTATCTTACCATTGCCCTTACAACGAAGACTAACAGACTCACCACGATCTTCAGTTAAGCCCCTGAACAGGAAATAACAGGCATTTGCACTGGTTAAAAATTCCCAGGGATGCCAGGCGCTGGTGGCACATGCCTTTGATCCCAGCACTTGGGAGGCCAAGGAAGGCAGATCTTTGTGAGTTTTAGGCCAGCCTGATCTACAAAGGGAATGAAGGTTTCATCTGAACAAAAATTCTGGAGCCAAAGAACATGCAGCCACCCAAGAGGAGATAGGGCTGGAACATTTGGCCCCTGCTAGAGCCAAAATGACTGAGCAGGGAGCCCCAGAAGGCTTGTGCTTTCTCCATCTATACTCTCAGCTCCTGCTGATGCCATTTGTAGACCCAAGTCAAAGTCAGAGTACCAGCGAGTCTGCTATGCTCTGCCTTCTATTGTGCAGAGCCCAAAGAAAAGAGACCGCTCTAGCCTGGACTTGTTCTCCTGACCCCTCCAAATAAGCAGAACACACGTCTGTCTTCTGGTTCCTCACATGGTCCTCTTTCATTCTCCATCTGCCATGCCCTCCATGGATATTTTCCCAGACATTTCATACCCTGTTGTCAGCTTAAGTCTAAATTCCTCTGGAAAGTCTTTTATGATGCCCCGGGCAGCATAACGTCCCTCACATATGTTCCCCAAACTCCTGTTCTGCTCTCTCACTACACCATTCTTGCTAGCCATCATCAGTTCCGTATCACAGTGAGTACTTCCGCCCTCTCCAACAGCTGGAGGCTCAAGGTGGGAGCCTTGCACTCCCTCCTTGGCTCAAGCACTGTGTGAGGCACCGCTCAGTCACAGTGTCGGGCTAGGTTCTTGACCTAGCCGGTATTCAGTAAGCATATGTACTCTGACTGGGTCTTTCTGCCTATCTGTCTTCTTCTAGCACAGCATCTACTGTGTAGTTGGTATTCAATCTAATCAGAAACATTAATACATAAATAAAATATTTTTTAGACTTCTACCATTTTTTTAAAGATTTATTTGTTTTATTTATATGAGTGCACTGTAGCTCTCTTCAGATACACACCAGAAGAGGGCATCAGATCACATTACAGATGGTTGTGAGCTACTATGTGGTTAATTGAACTCAGGACCTCTGAAAGAGCAGTCAGTGCTCTTAACCGCTAAGCCATCTCCCCAGCCCGTCTACCATAAATTACCAAGTCCTCCTAACCTAATGCCCACTGTGAAGTCTCTTCAGATGCGCATGATGGTCACACCTACAATTCCACCCCTCAGGAGGGTCAAAAGTTGGGGAACAAACTGAGTTACATAGTGAGTCCCAAGCCAGCCTAGGATCCATCATAAAACTCTGTCTCAAAAACTAAGGGTTAAAAAGGTGGTACAGCATTTGCCTAGCGTGTGCAAGGCCCTGCCCAATCCCTAGCTGCCTTCTTATCCAGTGTGGTGGTTTGACTAGGAATGGCCCCCACAGACTCATGTGCTTGAATAATTGGTCCATAAGGAGTGACGATATTAGGAGATGTGGCCTTGCTGGAGGAAGTGTGTCACTGAGGGCAGGCTTTGAGGTCTCAGATGCTCAAGCCACACCCAGTGTGGCATTCACTTCTTGCTGCCCACAGATCCAATCAGCTCCTTCTCCAGCAGGCTGGCATGCTTCCCACCATGTTGATAATGGACTAAACCTCTGAACTATAAGCCAATGCCAGTTAAATGTTTCCTTATATAAAAGTTGTCATGTTCACAATGTCTCTTCACAGCAATAGAAACCCTAACTGAACTTCCAGAGAGAGAGAGAGAGAGAGAGAGAGAGAGAGAGAGAGAGAGAGAGA
>NW_021604630.1:2318184-2348023 GCF_004785775.1 Grammomys surdaster
AAAGAAAGAAAGAAAGAAAGAAAGAAAGAAAGAAAGAAAGAAAGAGCCAGGCGGTGGTGGCGCACGCCTTTAATCCTAGCACTTGGGAGGCAGAGACAGGCGGATTTCTGAGTTCGAGGCCAGCCTGGTCTACAAAGTGAGTTCCGACAGCCAGGGCTGTATGGAGAAACCCTGTCTCGAAAAACCTTAAAAAAAAAAAAAAAAGAAAGAAAGAAAAAACAATCTGAGTAAGTGAGTGCAATGTTCTGTAAGAGGCCATGCCCCTGCTGTAGAAACTGAGGGATGAGAGATGTAAGATATCCAACATTGACCTCTGGCCTCGGCAAGCACACTCTCATCCATATACACAACCCACACTCCCACACATACACTGCTGTGTAACAAAACCTCCTGGGGAGGAGATGCAACACACACATCTACCAACTCCAGACAGGGATCCCACAACAGACCAAAGTATGCATACCACCAGAGTCCAACTTGGTGAACCAATGAGTTTTATTGTAATTACTTACAGGACTATGGGTGTGATGGTTTGTATATGCACAGCCAAGGGAGTGGTACTATTAGAAGGTGTGGCCTTGTTGAAGTAAGTATGTCACTATGAGTGTGGGCTTTAAGACCCTCATCCTAGATGCCTGGAAACCAATATTCTCCTAGCAGTCTTCTGATGAAGATGTAAAACTCTCAGCTCCTCCTGCACTAAGTCTGCCTGGTCACTGCCATGCTCCCACCTTGATGATGATGGACTGAACCTCTGAACCTATAAGCCAGCCCCAATTAAATGTCCTTAGAAGAGTTGCCTTGGTCATGGTTTACAGCAATAAAACCCTAACTAAGACAATGGGTGCAAGGTTACTTACAGAAACAGAAGTGACTCAAAGACAGCTGCATCCCCAAGGCCCACCCCAGCATGGGTGACAGCTCACAGAAGCTGGAATATCTGGAGCATACTATACAGCCTACAAGCAGCTCAACAGGTTGGAGAGTGTCCTCTTAGCCATGAAGTTAGAGTATATCCTAAACTTTCCAAAGTAAGGACTGTCTGGTCCGTGATAAAATACTGGCAGTGATTTTTACATGGGCGAATAGGCAAACGATTAAATAATAATGTTTACTGGTAATCATGATGATCTTAAGTGTATGAAAAGTGAGTCCAATTTTAAGTCCGTGTAGTGTGATATGCAAATGTGTAGCATTTTGAGACGGGTAGATTGAAATAGGATTATGGGTAAATAATACAACAGTTGGCATATGTAGACGGAAAAAGCTGTGAGTGTGGCATGGGAAAGACTGACGTTTGTGTAAACACTGAACTACATATTCTATAAAAAAAAATCTTCTGGATCAGAAATACTAGAATTCTGCAGCTAAGGATGTCCATGAGAATGCACACTGTGAGCGTCCACAGAAAGATCAGGAGGCAGTTTATAGACACAAGAGAGGCATGCTAGCTCTGCACAGCCCGGGAGAGGCAAGAGTCCTGCCACTCTTGGGACGAATCCTCTGATACAGCAAGTATCAGCTCTGTACAGATATCACAAAGCCTTACCTATCTTACCCACTGTCTTAGTTATGATTATATTACTGTGAAGAGACACCATAACCATGGCAACTCTTCTAAAGGAAGACATTTCATTGGGGCTGGCTTACATTTTCAGAGGTTTAGTCCATTATCATCATGGCAGGAGCATGGTGGCATGCAGGCAGACATGGTGCTGAAGAAGGAGCTGAGAGTTCTACCCGGAGATTGACAGGCAGCAGGCAGAGACTGAGTCATGGCCACACCTACTCCAACAAGACCACACCTCCTAATAGTGCCACTCCTTATGGACCTATGGGGGGCATTTTTACCCAAACCAACACATTCCATTCTCTGGCCCCCATAAGCTTGTAGCCATATCGTAATGCAAAAATGCATTTCGTCCGACTTCAAAAGTCCCCATAGCCTATAACAGTCTCAAGTCTCAAATATGTTTAAAAGTCCAAAGTCGAAGGCCTCTTCTGAGACTCACACAACCTCTTAACTGTAAACCCCTGTAAAATCAAAATGAAAAAAAACAGATCGCATACTTCCAACATACGATGGCACAGGATGTACTATTCCAAAAGAGAGAAAAGGGAGCAGAATAAGGAAATACTGGACCAAAGCATCACTGAAAACCAGCTGGGCAAACTCCAAACTCTGCATCTCCACGTCCGACCTCAATATACTCTCTTCAAATCAACTCCTTTCAGCTTTGCTGACCGCAACAAACTTCCTTCTCTTGGGCTGGTTCCACTCCCCGTTAGCAGTTCCTCTGCAGGTATCCCATGGCTCTGGCATCTCCAATATCTTGGGATCTCCAAGGCAATCCAGACTTCACCTTCAGAGCTCTACACAATGACCTCTCTGGGTCTCCATGCAGGGACACCCCTGATGCATACCAGGTCTCAGCAGCTTCTCTCATTCATGGAGGGAGATTTCATAACCCCTCTCTTCTATCTTTGATTCTAAAACCAGAACCACATGGTCAAAGCTACCAAATTCTGCTGCTTGCTGGGGCTGGAACATGGCCCCTCACTCAACTACATCTTCGTCATCTTTCTTGCCTGAGTTTAGCTGTCCTGGAACTTGATCTGTATACCTATCTGGCCTCAAACTCAGAGATCCACCTGCCTCAGTCTTCAGAGTGCTGGGATTAAAGTTGGGCGCCACCATGCTTGGCCTTAAGCTTTTCTTTAATTTCTTACTTTTGTTTAATGTGTTTTCTCAATTTGGAAGCTTAGCTGGGTGGGGTCTTGTCCTGAGGTCACCCCTCCCTTTATTCAACATAATATAGGGATTTTCTTTAAATTTGTTTATTTCCTTGAACACAGGACTGATCTCCATTCTACTTCCTGGTACCCCTTTTTTTTTTCTCCTCAAAATTGTAGATTTTGTATTTTTCCTTCTTCAGTTCGCTCCTTTTCATTATAAATCTGCACAAGCGTGACCACTAATAACCACACAACAAAGTTGGTATTAGGCTGTTGTGAAATTTCTCTGCCAATGCAATTAATCTAAACTCTTCAACTTAGCTTCAGGCAGATTTTTTTTGAGGGGGGGGCAAGGGCAAAAAGCAGCTACATTCTTCACCAAAACATCAGAAGAACAGTCTCTAGGCCACATAACTAACATTTTTCTCCTCTAAAACCTCTGAGCCAGACCCCCACAGTTCAAATCATTCCTAGTAGGATGGCCCATTAAACCTGGTCGTTCAACTGCTTTTCTTTTTCTTTTTCTTTTTTAAGGTTTTTCAAGACAGGGCTTCTCTGTGTAGCCCTGGCTGTCCTGGATCTCACTCTGTAGACCAGGCTGGCCTCGAACTCAGAAATCTGCCTGCCTCTGCCTCCCAAGTGCTGGGATTAAAGGCATGTGTCACCACCACCCACCCGGCTTCAACTGCTTTTCTAATCCAAAGTTCCAAAGTCCACATTCCTCTGAACAAAAGCATGGTCTGGCCTATCACAGCAATACCCCATTCCTGGTACCAACTTCAGTCTTAGGGCTTTATTGTTATGAAGCTACACCATGACCACAGCATCTCTTATAAAGGAAAACATTTAACTGAGGCTGGCTTATACCTCAGAGGTTTAGTCCATATCATCTTGGTAAGAAGCATGGTGGCGTGCAGGCAGACGCGGTGCTGGAGAAGGAGCTGAGAGTTCTGTATCTGGATCCAAAGGCAGCAGGAAGAGATTGAGACTTGTTTCCTCCAACAAAGCCACACCTACTCCAACACCTCCTAATAGTGCCACTCCCTATGGACCTGTGAGGGCCATGTTTATTCAAACTACCATAGCCACCATTTTCCCAGGACATGTTAGACTTCCCTAATGAAAGGATAGGTCTTAAAACACAAGCCACGCCCCCTATTTAAGAAGCAGATGGGAACAGTTTCATGGAAAGCAGAAATATGCTTTTGTTTTTATACTAAGGTATAACTGGAGGTCACTTTTGACCAACAGTGGCTGGTGGATGGATCCAGGAGCTAAGGAGCATGAAGATGCCTGAGTTACAGTCTCAAACTACCCTTAGTTGTAGAAGACACCAGGGATTCATCTCCAAGACTTGCACTGGATGTCTGCCTGTTCCTATGGAAACCAACGCTTTGGTGAGATGCCCCTTCTATTGTGGAATACCTCTTAGCTTTATAAGTGTTCTTCTGTGTGATGAGCTGCAATCTTCCTCTTGGAACTTAGGGTCTTTGACTCTCAAGCCATCAACTGCTCTGGTCCCCGCTTTTGGATAGGGCAAATAGTTTTTTTATTCATGATTGTCACAGGAAAGAGCCGAACCCAGGAAGGTTAACTGGTAGAGAAGACATGGCAGACCATCATCCAACTCAGGAATTCCCACTGAGCTGCTCTGTTTTGTACATATTCTGATTGACCTCTCTGGTCTGAAGAAACCAAAAGCTTCCCACTGCTTCCTTCCCTTAGCATAGGCGTCTCTTGTACAGCATGTGTGAGGGTCAGCTTTCCGTGACTGTAACAAATGCTAAATGATAAATGATAAATCAAGTTATTAAGAGAAAAGGCGTATTTTAACTCACAGTAATGGAAGCTGTAGTCCATAACTGGGCAGCCATGTTGATTACTTTAGGACTCACTGGAGTCAGGAGAATCAGTCACGGAGGGAGCCTATGGCAGAGCAGTTATTCTCTTCACGGTCAGGAGCCACAAGAAAAGAGATCAGGTTCCCACAAACGAACCCTTCTGAGGGAATGACCCCACCCGTCCCACTCCTTAAAAATAGTTCCTGACATCTCGATACCACCTGTCTGGAGACTGTACCTTTAACACAAGGGTCTCTGAGTGATTTTTGACGGTCCAATGTGTAGCATCATGTTTAATGTGTCCAGCCCACAACCTGTCACTGTATGGATGACTATGAGTATGCCCCAACAAAGAAACCTTAAACCTATTTAAAGCGTGAGCGATGTTTTGCTTTAAAAAAAAAAAAAGATTTATTTATTTTATGCCTATGAGTACACCACCATTGCTCTCTTCAGACACACCAAAAGAGGGCACCAGACCCCATTACAGATGTTTGCGAGCCACCACGTGGCTGCTGAGAATTGAACTCAGGACCTCTGGAAGAGCCGTCAGTCGGTGCTCTTGACCACTGAGCCATCTCTCCAGCCTGCCTTTAAAAAAATAAATAAATAAGAGCCTTGAACACAAACATTGTAGATGACAATGTTGGGTCATGCATGTGATGTCAAAACATTGGCTGTGCTGGTCTCCCCGTGCCCTGATAATCCTAGAGGAAAACCTGGTTGTCAAACGTACCTGTATGGCTTCTGTCCATGGTTAGCCCTGACTTAGTGAGCTCTGAATTACCACCACCCATTGCTTGTCATTCTGAATCCAGCAGCTCTGAGGGAGAAGCCTTATTCTGCTGATAGGCATACAAATCTTTTTATCTCTAGCCTAAATATTGCCAGTTCCCTCTGCTGCTCCCTAAAGCCTGGCCTCTAAATCACCACTGACCACTGCTGTGGCCTCGTGAAGTGAACTCATACTTATTCATGGACCAGCCACCCTGCAGGCTAGATGCACTTCGGTTGCTCAATAGTCAATCAATTTTCATCCCCTTTATCAATATAATGGGTAACTTGTTTGTTAGCTGGCTTTTTGTTGTTGTTACTGTTTTGTCTTGGTTTTAGTTTGGATTTTGTTGTTACTGTTTTGGTTTGGGTTGGGTTTTCTTTTTTTGTTGTTATTGTGTTTGTTTGAGAAGGGGTTTCCCTGCAGGGCAGTGGTGGCACACTCCTTTAATCCCAGCACTTGGGAGGCGGAGGCAGGTGGATCTTTGAGTTCAAGGCCAGCCTGGTCTACAGAGTGAGTTCCAGGAGAGCCAGGGCTACACAGAGAAACCCTGTCTCGAAAAACCAAAAAAAGAAAAGAAAAAAGAAAAAAAAAGATTAAAAAAGAGAGAGAAGGGGTTTCCCTATGTAGCCCTGGCTGCCCTAAAACTTGCTATGTAGATTGGGCTGACCTTGAACACAGATCTGTCTGCTGGGATTAAAGGTGTGTACTACCACACCTGGTTACAGTAGATAATTTATGTTTGTTTTTGAGTCAGGGTTTCTCTGTGTAGCCATGGCTGTCCTGGAGCTTGTTCTGTAGACCAAGTTGGCCTCTAACTCAGAGAAATCCACAAGCCTCTGCCTCCTGAGTGCTAGGATTTAAGGCATATACCTCTGGGACTGGCTAAAGTGGGTAATTTTAAGCTAATATTTTAACTATCTGATATTGGTGTGGCTTGCCTGCTCACCTCCTCGGAGTCTTTCCCTGAATAGTTCATGGAAAGGTCTTCTGGACACGCCCACCAGGAACCTCTGCCTGAACAAGACTTTGTCTATGCTCCCTTCTCTAGAACCCCCAGCCCCTTAGCTACATGGCTATAGCAGTTAGTTCCAGTTGAGATGTCATCTATAAGGTTTACCTAGTCATCCTTTTTAAATGCTGTCTTCTCTCACTAGAATATAAGCTCAAAAGAGGAACTTCCATCAGCTTACACACACAAGCATTGAATCTACACAGATGCACTTGGGTACATGTGCATAACACATACACACACAAGCACACACAGGCATCCACACAGATGCACTTGGGTACATGTACACGTGTACAACACAGACATACACACAGACGTTGGTGTTCTTGAGATGAGCACTAGCTAAGATAGCCTCAAACTCAAGATCCTCTCCTCTCAGACTTCTGAGTAGCTGGGATGACCCAACACACACACACACACACACACACACACACACACACACACACACGGACATGCACACGCATACGCCATGCACACACCAGCTTCATGGCCATTGGAACTGTAGTACATATAAGATTTCCTGACATACAGTTAGCACTGGGTGAATATTTGTTGGCTCAGTAAGTGATAAAATCTAGATATACTAGTTAACCTGACATCATCATAACAAAAACCATAGAGCAGGGGGCAACAGAAATGACAGAAACATATTTTCTTTACAATTCTAGGAGCTAGAGAATACAAGGTCTGAGTCTGGTGGTCCTGGCTCTTGTCTGGGGGGCTCCCTTTCTGGCTTACAGATGGATGTTTCCTCGCTGTGCACACAAAGCAGTTACTTAGCAAGTGTCAGAGAGGAGAAGGCAACCCGAGATGGCCAATTTATAAGGGGAAGATACAGAGCAGCTCCAACAGTTGTGACATACAATCCCTTGACCTGTTCCTTTGGGCCTAACATGGCATCATGCCAGTCATGTGTGGTGACAGAGGAGGGTTTAACTCATGGCAGCCAAGAAACCGACAAGGGTGTTGGGTAATACCCCCACCCACTCACTGTGGCCTAACTTCCTAGGTCACCTTCTACTAGACACCACTTCCTAAAGGTTCCCCGGGGCTGGAGACCAAGCCTCTATCAACTGGGCCTCCAGAGAACATTGGAAACCCAGACTGCCTGCCAGTGCTTCAGCTATGACTCGGGAGAGCCTCAAGTCAGGGCTGCCAATCACACATTAGGACCAGACTTCGTGAGGAGAACACGCATCTCCATCCTGCCTGTCCTCACCTCCTAGTGCCAGGATCAAAGACTTTCCTTCCAAGGACCCCACTCATCTGGTAGGCCCTGGACAAGTGGGCATAGTGGCTAACACTCAGGGGTCTTCTTTGCAGAGATCCATTGCTAATTTGTCGACCTATGCTCACCCGATGGGCAGCCAGGCTGTGCTCCTCAGGTGCTGACAATAAGTCAGGCTGACTTTTCCTGCAAAGTTAGAGGAAAAAAATTAAGTGCTGGCAATGTGTGTGGGACGAACTCCAAGGTGACAAGGGCTCTGAGAGTGCGTGGGAGAAACTGACAAGGAAGCTGTGGGATTCAAGTTGCGTCTAGAAGGATGTGTGGGCCCTAGGCGAGTGGAGCGGAAGGAGGAGGGCATTGTGGGTAATGACAGGGATGGGGTGTGACAGTACATTAGGAGTAAGTCACATCAACCCAGGTATAGGGCTGGGATAGTGATGGGAGGCCAGCATTCATGCAAAGGATGAGCTGCTCTTGAGGTGCGTCTCCTTTGCAGGGGTGAAACCTCCATTTTGCCCTCTCTTCTCCTCCCTACTGGATGCCATGGCCTAGGTACAAAGGGCCGGTGCTTCCATGGTTTCTGGCTGTCTTCCCTAGAGCATTTGCTAGCAGCAGACCTTTGATTTTCCACACAGAGCAAGCAGCTCCTTAGTTCTCCTCACTGTCTTTCCCGCCAGGCTTTTCTCTCGTCAGTGGCCAGTTCTGGGGTAGAAGAGCCCCCACTTACTGCCTTGATCAGGGCCCAAGTTTCCTGGGCTCTGAGATTCAGTGCACATTGTCAGGGAGAATTGCCAGCAAACAGGTCTTTTTCTTTCTTCAGCCTGACAAGAACCCAGGCAGCTGCACCGAGCATTTTGTATTACACAAAAGGCCAACTCAGCCCTCCTCTCTGCCAAGCCGCGTTCCCAGTGGTTGCGGTGTGTGGGTGTCCGCTGGACTCAGGATAAGTCTAGCAGCAGCCAGGCCTAAGCCCATGCAGACCCACAGGAGCCAGACAGTTTTCCATTCCCAGGGAAGCATCGGGGAGGCAGTACCCTCGCTTCTCCAGTCACCATCCACCAGGCCTCAAAACCCCAATGAGCACTGTGCAACTGAACAGGACTCAGGGAACCACAGGAAGGTGAAGGACCCAGGCCCGGCTGAGTTGAAAGGAGGCAGTGACAAAGACAGGAGACACCAGGGAAAATAGGGGAGCAGTGTAATGATCATAACACATTCATTGACAGAACTTCAGGCCATGAGAGTACCCCAGTCCCCATTACCATGGCCGCTATCATCCTCAGTTACGTTACACACCAGACTCAGATGGACATTGTTTAAGGAGGTTTATAATGAGCTAAGGCTACAGCTCAGTTGGCAGCATGCTGGATTCCCTAGCACTGCATAAACCAGGCGTGGTGGTTTATGCCTATAATTTCAGCAGGAGTAACAGAAGTCTAAAATTATCTTCAGCTAAGTAGTGAGTTTAAGGCTAGATACACGAGACCCTATCACAAAAAAAATTTTAAACAAGTAAATAAAGACAGTATCACCCTCTGGGCAGTGCACATGGAGAAGGTGGAGTGAACTGTTATTTGGGGCAATGGGAATTTGGGATCGGGAATCAAGAATGTCTAGTGTGTACCAGGCAGTGGTGGTGCACGCCTTTAATCCCAGCACTTGGGAGGCAGAGGCAGGTGGATTTCTGAGTTCGAGGCCAGCCTGGTCTACAGACCCTTGGGCTTCCTCTTTGCCCACATGCGTCCTACCTCAGGAATATCTGTGTGGAAAGTGTTCCATCCTTATCCACCTCATAGAGAGAAGGATCTTGAACATTGCCATATATGACAGTTGGGTACGGCTGACTGAACCCCTACTGTGATGCTTCTGGGGTTGCTGGAAGACAGGATCCTACCCCTGAGTTTGCTGGATGCCTGGACATCTAAAAACAACTTGCTTCATTGTGAGGGGATGGCAAAAAGGTGTATAAGGATTATAATACAATGGGACGGACAGACAGATCTCTCATGGGATATGAGACCATCAGAAGTGTTTCTCTAACAGTTGGATCAAAGCTGACACATCCTAAGGACCAGTAGTAGGCTCAGACTTCCGCAGCGCCCCCCTCCATGGAGAAAACAGGGGATCCCCATTTGTTGCGGGTGTCATTAAAGGGTACGCTAGCTGAGTAGGGCCTCAGAAGGGAGGGTCTGTAGCTGAGCAGCTGGTAAGTGAGACTCAGGAGTTCACATTTAATTAGAATTCCTGCCTAGGATGAAAGTTTGCGGCTGGCAGCCCAGGCCTTGAGTCATTGGTCATGGCCCATAAAGGCCACACAGGAGTCACAGCACAGAGCTTGCTTTCCTGTGCTAGGAGTCTCAGAAGCCTCTGTGATCCACATTTGCGAGCCTGGATGCCCCAGGACTCCACCGAAAGCCCCTCTCTAAAGGCTGCATAAGCAGTGACACCCAATGAGGCCCTAAGCCACAATGTTCACTCTCTCTTCTCTCCTCATACCCCACCCGACCTCCAATCCCAGCTATAGGACTACCATTCAAACCTCCAAGTGTCCACTGGTGACTGTAGAAGGACCAACCCGTAGGGCCCATAGTTGGCAAAGATTTCTATAAAACTGCAAGTTTTAAAACTATACACAGTGTCTGAGATGTGCAGAGATGGAGTCTGCGGTGACAGGCAGCTGCTGGACTCTACAATGGTCACTGCAGCTCCCGGCAGAGAGTAAGGACAGCTGAGGCTCCACCAGCTTGGGCATCACGGAGGCCCGTTCCCACAGGAAAAACACTTCCCTGTGTTCTAATCTACAGTGTGACCCATCATTCACCTTGTCATAGATAACTAGAGTTTCCCTGAGACTCTGCCTCTTCCTTCAATTCAATATTTTGCCTTTTGTTTGTTTTTATATCCCTCCCCCAACCCCACCTCTACGGAGTTTCATTAAGTAGCCCTGGTTGTCCTGGAACTCACTATGCAGACCAGGCTAACCTTGAACTCAGAGATTTGCCTGCCTCTGCCTCCCAAGTTCTGAGACTTAAGACATGCACCACCACACCTGGCCAGTTTAATATTCAGTGTCCTGCTAATATGCTGTCCTAGTGAGGTTAGCTTTTAAGGAACTAGCATTCATTTACACTTTAGTGTGAACAAGGGATGGAAAATCCGATTAGACACTTAGAATACCAGCGTTTAGGGCACTAGGGTTCTGCAGGCAAAGGAAGGTAGTGGATGAAGAAAACCTAGGCTCTGAACTAGGCCAAAGACGAAGCCATTTAAGTCAAAGAGAGTTGTAGGGCTTGTTGTAGGCCAAATGTGGGGGTGGGGGAGGGGGAGGGGCTCTATACCCTACCGCTGTTATTTTGTTGCTACTAACTAACTACCTTTGCAGGTTATTTAACTGTTGTGGTGTCTCTTCAGCCATAAAACAAGGAGATTCTCAGCACCTTCTCCAAGGCTGTTGGAAGGACTAAATGTCAGCCAGCCTGTGTGCAGGGGATCTTGAGGAAGGAGTATGGTTAGGGACTATGAGGTGTTACTGCTACAACCTACAGCATCAGGGGAGACTTGGCAGACTTCCTGTTCCACTGACAGAGTATAGTCTTCAGGGGGCACCTCCTTTGAGAGACACCTCCTCAAGGAAGACAAGTACCATTTTTGTCCCTCCCCAGAGGCTCCTGGAGTTTGCAGACAGGCTTAAGTGCAAAGAAATCCTTGGAACCCTCCAATGCTCTCTGCCTGCAGAAAGCCGATACACATTTATTACCGACTTTCTGTTTTGCATGCAAATGAGGAGCCCCCGCTACTAAATCAATTCATGAGCACCACTAGTAAGCCCTAATCCCTCTCACACTCCCTTCAGGCTTGTTGTTCGAGGTACCTAATTAACTAATAGCTAAAGCTGCGGACTTGTCTCTCCTGGGAGGCTCCTCTCCAAATCCCTTCTCCTTAGGGCTTTCCCGGCTTCTCACTGATAGACTGGACTGGCTAGGAAATGGTCAAGCCATTAGAATACGGGGAATAAGGGGGCCTCCATGCTAATGGAAGTGGGTGATAAATAAACACATTCAATTTAACTAAAACAATCCATCATCCCTCAGGCTTCCTGTCCTCCAATCAGGTCTGATTTTAGTGCTGTTAGGAAAGGTCAGTGTATTCTGTCCCTGTAGGAGGGAGGTTCTCTGTTGGCTCCTGCTCCTCACTCTCAGAGTTTCAAACAAGCTTTCAAGACACAGCCTGGCTCAGTCATCTCTCGTTCGTCTATCCTACAAAACCATCCACTGAACACATGCTGCGTGCGTACCAGAAGCAGAGCTGGAGAAGAGGGCTGTGGTCTGCAAAGGAGGTACTCACTGGAAAGAGGCAGTCGATGATCTGTTAAACTATAAACAATTACTATTTTTATTTCTTTAAAATATTGGTAAATTAAGACTGTGAACATGTGAGTGTGTGTGTGTGTGTGTGTGTGTGTGTGTGTGTGTGTGTATGAACAGGCACACAACTTCCACAGTGTTTGGTCAGAGAACAGCTTTCCCTTATGTAGGTCCCAGGGATTGAACACAGATTGTCAGTCCTGTCAGCAAGCACCGTTACCTTTACAATAACAAATCTACAAATACAGAAATATGCGGGTGTTACTTTTAGATGAATGTCAAAATATTAAGGATATAATTTAATTTAAAAAAAAAAAGATGTAATCAGGACTGTTGGTGTGCACTAGTACCCTAGCACTCAGGACATAGACAAAGGAGAATGAAAAGCTGGAGGCTAGCCTAGGCTACATAGCAAACCGTGCCTCAAAAATAAATGCATCCATGGAGTGCCTGACCCCCCAAAAATTAGCAACTACTACATCTGTCTGGAGACAAATTTCCTGGAGAAACTTTACAAATGGCATTCCCGCCCCCACTAACCCCCCAGCAAGGAACCATCGGAATCTCCAAAAGAGATGTAAACAATTCAAACAATTAAAAAAAAAGCTTCCTGTTGGTGATAGTAAACTTATCCCCTCTTCCATGCCTAGTGGGAATTGCCCACTGACTTCTGAAAGCCTGCAGCCCCTTCCCTAATCTGTGCAGTCATATCCAGGCAACAGAACAGCAGTCAGGTCTAGAGAAGTAATCAGTACTTACTATCCCTGCCTGCATTATTTGGCACTTCAGAGATGACTGCGCTTCAGATACCATAAGCTTCTGGGAACAGATTTTATTTCTCCCCCTTGAGCATCCATCTGGGCTAGAAGAGTTTTGTCAGCACCACCATGTTTGGCTTAAACTAGAACCTAGAATCTTAAACTATGGGTCACATCCTTCTAGAAACACGGAGCTTAGGGGGAAAACAGTCAACAGTAGACGGTATCTGGACCCGCAAAGAGAACAAAAAAGATTTAAAATCAAATGTGTAATGAACCCAAAATATCTGTGGTCACTCACCTGTGTTGCTCGGTGGTAGACCATTGAACTATCGTGCCACAAACACACCCTTGGGCACTCAGAGGGGATGGAAACTTGAACCCTAGATGTGCTCAATGTTGCCTATCAGACACTTGCGGTAGCTCTCAGAATACCTAATGAAGGAGTGGAGGGTAGCTCAGCAGCTAACGGTGCCTATTCGTCTTACAGAAGACCAGAGCTGGCTTCCCAACACCTACACGGGGCAGTTACCAACCTTCCGTAACTCCAGCTCTATGGGAATTTGAGGTTTCCTGCCTCCTCTGTCACCTGCAGTAACACACACACACACACACACACACTTTAAAAATAAATCTTTGAAAAATAAACCTAGTGATAATGAAAAACCATCTAATGGTTGTTACTTTGGCAGAATTGTTCACTGGGCATCTGAGCATGCCTGGGAGATTATGGTGATTAGGTTAATTCAGGTGAGAAAGCTCACCACTGAGGAAAGCCCCGTTCCTGTCTGGAGCCTTGGACTGTGTGGCTGGAGGCCTCAGCAACAGCATCTGTTCATGTCTGTCCCTGCTCATGGGTGTGCAACAATCTGCTGCTTCAAGCTCCCACTGTCTTGACATCCCTGTTGTGGTGAACTGACTCTGCCGTGGACGGCAACACACCCTCTCAACACACACACCCTCTCAACACACCCTTGTCAGAGTTTTTTTATCATGATAGGAAAAGAAACTAAGACGAATCACAAGCAAGCTTTAAAAATAAATAAGTAAATAAATCTCTACTTCTAGAAATCCAGGCCATCCATGCAGATGAGAAATCACCATGGATTGTTAAATACAGGCTTAAAACACATTTAAAAAAATTTTTAAAAAAAGCTAAACTGGCTAGTTACCTTTCTTTTAAGGGTCTCCCACCTTTCAGCAGCACCCAGAAGTTTCCTATTACTTCCCTTGCATCAGGACAATTTACAATGAGAAAGTTATCACTATAGTCACCCAGACAGCTAGCTGGGCCTAGGAAGGGATGGGGAACTCTGGAGGGCCAAGGATGTCCCTAAGGCAAACTCTTGAGCCAGAGGGGTGAGCACAAAGCTAATCGGTACAACACTTCAACCTGTTATGCTAAGTAGCTCCACTCACCAAATCTGTTCAGGCCACCAGGCTTAGCTGCCCTTTGTCTGGGGCTGGCTTTTAATTGGACCAAAATTGGTCCAAGGGAGCATGACTCCAGGGCATTCTACTGCAGGCCTCCTGGCAGCCCTTGAAGTAGCCTGAAATGAAGAATTGTGCTCATCCGAATAGCTTCTCTTGGAAAGCTAGTTCCGAAAGAGAAAAGCAAGCCTGCCCAGTCAGGGATCTGAGGACCGGCCAAGAAGCATAGTCCTGGAGACCCCTTATTAGGGAGAAAGGGTAATTCTTGCTCAATGCCTGTAATCTCCGAGCTCTCTCAGATACCAAATGGTAAAGCCAAGCAAAGTACATCTCCAAAGGCTCCTTTTCATGAAGAGCTTCCAGATACAAAATGGGAAGCAGATTTATGGGCAAAGCCACCTCAGCTCCCAGCAGGCAAACAACAGCTAAGTCTAATACCACAGGAAACTGTCTCAGTGGTCTTGAAGATGACCTGGATATGACTACCTGAGGCCCAGTCAACTATTAGAGACAAGAGCTGGTTGGTGATGGGGTGTCGGGAATGATGTGGTGTGTGTGTGTGTGTGTGTGTGTGTGTGTGTGTGTGTGTATGTGTATGTGTGTGTGTAGGATGTGTTACTCATGTTTGCATTGTTACCACAAAATATCTGTGAGAAGTCAACTTGTATCCATAGTCATTAACTCTGAAATTGAAAAGAATTTTTTTTTTACATTTATTCCTGTGAGCACCACAGCACACATGTGATCAGAAGACATTTTGTACAAATTGTGAGAGTCGGTTCTTTCTTTCTATTAGATGGGTCCTGAGGCTAAACTCAGTTTGTCAGGCTGGGTAGCAAGTGCCTTTACTTGCTGAGTCACCACATAAGCCTTTGGCAGGGTAGTTTTTAGTCCTGTAGAGAGGCAGGTGATCACTGCAGAAGCTGGAGTTCCAATATCCCTTTTAAGGGTGTGTCCCCAATGCCCCATTTTCTCTAACTAGAACTCACTGTTTTCTGTCACCTTCCAAAAGCACCACCAGACACAAGCCAACACATGAGTTTATGTGTGTGTGGGGGGGGAGGGGGCGGGAGAATTAAGATCCAAACAGAGGGGCTAGGTGTGGTGGTTCACACCTTTGATCCCAGCACTCGGGAGGGAGGGAGGCTGATCTCTGTGAGTTTGAGGCAAGCCTGGACTACAGAGTGAGTTCCAGCACAGCCAGGGTTGTTACACAGAGAGAGCCTGGTCCAGACAGAGGATGTAGTTCAGTTGATAGAGTGTTCATCTAGTGCACACAAAATTGGAGGTCCAACCCATAGCACCTCACAATCCAGCAATGATGGCACACACCTGTAATCGCATCGCTTGGAAAGCAGAGGCGAGAGGTTCAGTCATTCAAGCCATCCTCAGCTACACCGTGAATTCAAGGACACTCTAGGATATAGGAAAGTTTTTCTTTAAAAGGGGTGGCGGTGGATGGACCCAAACCATAGCAGGTAGGAAACTATCATTCTGCCTGGAAGTCATTCACTTTTCCGGAACCAGGCAAGACTTGAGGCTGACTCTCTGAGTCTACACAATTATCTTTGAGCTACAGTCTCCTGCCCCTCAGGGGATGCTCAGGACCTAGCCTCACCAGGTGAGCTGCTGAGGATCTTGGGAACCCGCATTTCTCAAAGGGGAGCCAGAGTTGCCCTCTGCTCTCTCACCTTTGACATCCAAAGCAGTTGCTTCCCATGAGAGTCCACTTGGGGGATTTTGGTGAAACAGAAGATCTACTCTAATGAGGGAACCAGATATTGAAAGGGGAAACCCTCTTGTTACCCCAAATTATCATCCAGTGGGACAAGAGACACACTACATTTAAAAATCTCACACGCTGCATGCTGAGAATCACCAACCAAGTCACACAGGGCAAGAGGGGCCAGAACTGGATTGTCGCTGCCCTACACAGATACCCACAGCTTGAGAAGGTGGTTAGGGGATAAGACATGGGTCACTAGACTTAAGAATACTAGCTTCACAGTGAGAATTCTCCCTGTCCCAAAAGGAGTGAGCACGGGGCTCTCCCAGGAAGCCACAGTACAGTTTTAAAATGCCTGGGAAAGGGAAACACCCACCTCCCTCCCATAGTTACGGAACTGTGAAACCCACTGGAGTCTAGCGGGGGGGGGGGGGGGGCAGTCTCCAGAGAATATTTGCACAGCCAAGATGCATGATGCAAGATATACAATCCCCCTCAACTTCTGAGGCCAAGCAGGGGCTGCTTGGCACATGTTCCTTTATGGAGACATGGAGCTAGATCCCTTGTGCTTAAGCTATAAGGTACCACTGGCCAAATGACTTAAAGTACCAGAAATGCATTGTCTCACCATCCCAAGATAGAAGTACTCTCCCTGAAACCTGGAGTGAAAGCTGTTCCATACCTCTGCCCAGCTTCTTTCTCCTTACTTGCCAGACATCTTCGAGGTTCCTTTGTTTGCAGAACTATACTCCAATACCTACCCATCACCACGCAGCTATTCTGTCTGTCTGTCTGTGTTTCTTTTCTTCTAATTGTAAGACTGTCATTCATCTAAACTAAACATGTATGCTGTAAGGCCACATTCTAAGATACTGGAAGTGGAAATCAATATATAAGGGTGTGTACTGACTGACTGACTGGTTTTGTGTGTCCACTTGATGAAAGCTGGAGTTATCTCAGAGAAAGGAGCCTCCCTTGAGGAAAAGCCTCCATGAGATCCAGCTGTGAGACATTTTCTCAATTAGTGATCAAGGGGCAAGGGTCCATTGTGGGTGGTGCCATTACTGGGCTGGTAGTCCTGGGTTCTATAAGAAAGCAAGCTGAGCAAGCCAGAGGAAGGAAGCCAGTAAGTAACATCCCTCCATGGCCTCTGCATCAGCTCCTTCTTCCTGCCTTGCTTGAGTTCCAGTCCTGGCTTCCTTTGGTGATGAACAGCAATGTGGAAGTATAAGCTGAATAAACTCTTTCCTCCCCAACTTGCTTCTTGGTCATGATGTTTGTGCAGAAATAGAAACCCTAACAAAGACAGAGTGGCATAAATTTATCCCATAATAGATACTCCTCCCTGTTGCTAGATCAGAGATTCCTAAAAAATACAAGGCTTACTGAAGTAGTCAGTTTCATCTTGGCTTAAAGGGGGGTAGGAACTACTTCATTCCAGTTGTCTATGGTTCTCAAGGTTGCCAGAACGACCCCAAAGCACCCTGTGGCTGTGCATGAAGAAATACGTGATTAGTAGAGGGAAGGAAGTCCAGGGCTTTGAGTCAGCCTTATTTAGTCAGATGCTTCAACAGATAGAAGTGCTTTAGTCTGTTTGTATTACTATTATAAATACCCAAGGCTAGATGACGACAGACCTAACAGAGTCTTATGACTCTGGTCATTGAATGATCCAAATAGCATGGTACCAGGACCCTCGCTTCCTGGCTATATCACAATACAGTGAAGAAACAGGAAGGGAACCAGCTATATGCAGAAGGGGCTAAGGCATCGGGTGGCCTTGATTAATAACAACCCAATCTTGAAGATTCAAAGCATTCATCAGGCTGAAGCAAACCAACCCGATCGCCCTCCGCTCGGCTCCGCCTCAAAGGTGTCATCAGCTCAGCACTGTGACACTTGGGATTACGTTCCCAGCACACATGTGGGCAGCACACCATATAGAAACCATAGCAGGCAAGCAGGCACGTGCATACAGACAGACAGCCATGCCTGAAGAGAGCCAAAGAGAACTTGAGTACTCTTTCGAAGAAGCCTGGGAACCTTCTCCATACCGAGACTGGTCAGGTGAGGAAACAGCCACCTGTTCATCTCCTTCCTGCCCTCTAGCTGCGTCTAACTCAGAAGTTCTCAACCTTCCTAACGCTGCAACCCTTTAATACAGTTCTTCATGTTGTAGTGACCCTCCCCCAACCATAACATCATCTTGTTGTACTTCATAACTGCAATTTTGCTATTGTTATGAATCCTAATGTAGATATACAATATGCAGGGTATCTGATATGTGATATGCTACCCCAAAAGGGCTTGCAACTCACAGGTTGAGAACCGCTGTTAAGGGAGAGGGTGGACGGGGGCTGCTCTATGAAGCCGCAAGCCACAGCCGCCATTGGTGTAAGGAAGCAAACCTCTCAGTTCAGGGTTGAAGTTTTCAAATGTGACTAGAACCAATGCTGGGCAGTGGTAGCTCATACCTTTATCTCAGCTCTTAGAAGGCAGAGGCAGACAGATCTCTGAGTTTGAGGCTAGCCTTTTCTATGCAAGTTCTGAGACAACCAAGTCTAACACAAAGAAACCCTGTCTCAAAAAATAAAAACAAAAAAAAACAAACAATAACAACTACAAAACAAAAAAAACACAAAACAAAACAAAAACCCAATAACTACAACACAAATGTGAGAACTAAGTCTTATGTGTGGGGATGAGATTGTACAAGTGACTTAAAGTCAACAGGAAGGCTCAGGCCCTGTGGGGGTGGGGGAGGGGGGACTCATTCAGGGATGAGCTAACCAGCAGCACAGAGAGGCCATACTGTGTAAATCAAGGCTGTCCTGGGGAAGAAAGCCTTATGCTATCTCAAGATCACAATCCTAGAGTTGAGCCTCCTCCTTCTACAGTCATGGTGAGTTTCTCTGAACCTGATTTATAAATGTCTCACACACAGGTCACTGACCTGGAACAGACATCCCATCATCATCTGCTTGGGATCTCAGCTCCAACAGCGGAATTCCAGCCTCCGTGATGTGCCCTGGTGAGAACAGGTCCTAGCCCTCATCACTCCACAGCCAGACGATGAATGACATTGGCAGCAGTACTAGGGACTCTTTGTCAGCATCCGTCTTCAGAGGATCAATACCCCGCCCTTCAGATCACAAGTGTCAAAAATCAATGAGATTTCTCCAAGGAGGCAAAGCTAAGGAAAACACTGCCAGACTAGTCAGAGCCAGCTCAAGCAAGCGTTTCCCAGGACCAAGCCTTTTAGAGTGACGCAGACCAGGAGCAGAAGGCGCGCTCGGCACGCTCGGCACTTGACTTCTGAGCTTACCACGACACTAGAGCAGAGGAGGTCAAACAGCTCTTTCTCACAGATCAATCACCTAAGACTATTGGAAAACACAGCCATTTACATTGTGATTCATAACAGTAACAAAATTACAGTTATGAAGTAGCAACAAAAATGGTTTTATGGTTGGGGGTCACTGCGACATGAGGAACTGTATTGAAGGGTCACAGCATTAGGAAGGTTGAGAACCACTGCTCGTAAGTAACAAGTATAGGGTGCATTCTGAAGGAAGCTCCACCATGGAAACGGCTAGGAAGAAAGAGTAGAAGTTTGCACTTGACTGATATTCAACAATAGCATAAAGGAAATTTGCTGGAACAGAGTCAAAGTATTCGATTAGTATACACCAAGAATGTATTGAGACCCCAGTGCATGTACATCAGAGTTAGGTACAAGTGGGAATGTGATAAAGTCAGGGTAGGGCCATGTCTAACATGTACCTGAGATGGTTTTTGGGGAGCGGTACTGGGGATTGAACCCAGGACTTCTCACTTGCAAGCATGCCAGCACTGAGCTACATCCTCAGTGCTTTTTAATTTTTATCCAGAGATAGCATCATACTTGGTAGCCCAGGCTAGTCTTAACATCTCCATCTTCCTGTCTAAGCCACTCAAGACATTGGGATTACAGGCAGAGGTTACCAAGCCTGAGATTATTTTAGTCAGACATGGGGAGACATGGATCAGGAGATAATCACCATTTAAAAGGTAGTCCATTATCTACAGTTTCCTAGAGAAGATTTATATACTACCATGTAGGGCCACACTGGGAGCTATCCTAGCTAATTTTCTATTGCTGTGGTAAAACACCAGGACCAATGCAATTTAGAGAAGAAAGGATTTATTTGGGTTTACAGTTCCAGAGGGTGAGAGTCCTTGGTGGTGGAAGGAAGGTGTTGCAGCTGGCGCAGAAAGCTGAAGGCCTACACTGTGAATCACAAACACAAAATAGAGAGAGTAAACTCTAAAGGGTGACTCTTTAAACCCTCAAAGCCAGCCTGCAGTGAAACACTTGCCTTACCCCTAGCACTATGATCAGGATTACTGTCTCTTGCCCTTTGTTCTGGGAGTGTCCAGATTTTGTCCTCACATTTGAATGACAGTTTGGCCAGGTATAAAATTTTTTTTCCAGACAGGGTATCACTATGTAGCCCTGGCTATCCTGGAACTCACTCTGTAGACCAAGCTGGCCTGGAACTCAAGAGATCTGTCTGCTTCTGCCTCCTGAGTGCTGGGATTAAAGGCATGTGCCACCTCAGTCCTGCTTTTGGGGGGGGGTTGTTTGTTTGTTTCAGGGGGTCGTGTTTGTTTGGGTTGGGGGTTTGGTATTTTTTTAGGTATAAATGTATTCTAATCAGCATTCTAAACTTTTTACTATGTGATTGTCAGTCTAAGAGGTCTGCAATAGTCTATTGTCCCTTGCAGACTGCTCCAACTGCCTTGGGGACGTCCTCTGTACTAGAGGTTCTGCATTTGACTACAACGTGTTATAGTTATATGGTTATACATTTAGCTTAATCTATTGTGCCTGCATGTCGCCTTAACTCTTGAAAAATCATCAGCCTCTATCTCTCCCTTTAAATGCTTGCTTCCCACAATCTTTCCATTTTTCTTCCAGGAACTTCTATTGTATATATATATATATATTTATATAAAGCCTTTTTAGTCTATCCTCCATGTCTTTAAACATCTTTCAAATATTTTATATATCTTCTTAATCCTTCACAACGAATTCTGGATATTTAGCTTTACCTTTCAGCTTATTATCTGATGTTTTATATAAATAGATTATTTGCATGAACCCATCATATTTTCAGTCCTTCTATTTTTATGCCACGTGGCTGCTGTTTTCCGCCATTTTCTCTCTCTCTTTTTTTCTTTTAAATTATCTTATAAAATTACACTTAGGCAATTAGACTTCTGAGCCTACATTACTTTTTAAATTTTATTATCAGTGTATGTGTGTGAGGGGAGAGGATGAAGGGAGGGAAAGAAAAAACATCTGTGTGTGGTGTACATCAGAGACAACGTTGTAGAATGGATTCTCTCTTTCCACCTTTACATGGGTCTCAAAGAGTGAGCTCAGTTCACCAGGTTCATGAAACAAACATCTTCACCTACTGACCCATCTTTCTGACCCTGAGAACATTTTTTAAGAATCCCTCTTCTTGGTGTTTAGTCACGCTCTTTGACACACATCTATGAAGGATTGTTTCCTGGCGATTGACTAAGTTTGAGTCCATGTTGGGTGAACTTCATCCTTTAAGCTGGGACCCAGGTTCTGCCTTCCCAGGGGCTTCTGTGTTTCCACCAGTCCCCCAGGCTCAGGATCATCACCCCTTCTCCACGGGAATGTTAATATCTTAGTCTAGGGGAGCCTTGGGCTACACAGACGATATAAATTTGAACCAAACTTGGCCAACATATAAAACTATTTTTCCCACCCAGACCCAAGTCAAAAGAGACAGGTTTCTTTGCTGGTTCCTTTTGCTCATGTGGCTATTAAATAACTAAACATGTAGTTCGGAAATGATCTGAGCTTCATACAAGAACCTGGCTTCCAACCCCTGACGTCCTGTCATGTTATCACAGGAGCAGGGACCCCTATGATCATCCTAATCACAAGCTGACCCACTGCCAGGCAGCCTCACTCTCTGTGTGTTTGACTAGGTGTTCAGCCCACCCCTCAGTTTTGTCCCTGGGGATCTACTTTACTGTTTTGTAAGCTTGTGTGTGTGTGTGTGTGTGTGTAGTTGTATTTAATGTAATATTTAGAATTCCTAGGTAACCTAGGTTTATAGCCAAACAAACAAAACTTCAGATTATACTTAACAGTATTAATAAATTAATCTGGTCCTGTCCATAGATGCTAGTCTCCTAGTCTGTTTAGTATTCAGACCCTTCATAAGCACATTAGTGTTTATGACCTCTCAGTAATGCCCTCCTGTCAGTCAAACCCTAGGTGCCTGATTGGACCATCTCGTCCTGAAGGAAGGACTTCTCATCCTGAGACTCCCATAAACCATGGGAAGACAAGGAGCTGGGAACTTTTGAATCCAGTCCAATCACATGACATGGTAGAAGGAGGAGGGGTCGAGATTATAAAGCACTGTGTTCCAATGTCACCCCAAGCGGGAAGTTTTTCTGCTATGGTCTATATCTTTTTCCCAAACATCCATGTGTTAAAGGCTTGGACTCTGGGGTGGTATATTTTTGGAGATGTTGAAATTTTTAGGAGGTGAGGCCTAACGGGAAGTCTTGAGGTCAATTGAGCATATACTCTGGAGCAGACTTATGGGACTCCAGCCACAACCGTGTCACCTTTTGCTGCTGTAAGTAGTTCTATTCTGCCATGTGTGCCTATATGATAATTGCTTCTTCAGGAGCCTAAAGTTGTGGGGCCAGCTGATCATTGGTCGGAACCTCCAAAACTGAGTCTGAGTCTTTTCTCTTTATAAATTGGGTATCTCAGGCATTTTTGTCATAATGGTAGAAAGAAAGCCAACTATTTCCTTGGAAAGCCATCCGACAAATAGAGTGCTGGAACAAGATATGCTATTGCCCTCAAAAAAGAGCAAACAGCTAGCTGGACAGCCCAGGGCCAGCTGTGAAGACTAATGTAGGGTTCAGTTTGAAGGACAGCTCTAATGAGCTACTGGCCAACGTTTTTGTCAAGCATTTAGACATAGAGATCAAAGGGAGGTTACGAACTTGATGCCTGACACAGAGCTAAAAGGGACAGAGAACACATTCCAGAAACGAGACTCAAATGGTTTCAGCTAATTAGCATAAACAAGATTAAATTTAATCAGGATTAGGCAAAGTCCTGTAGTTAGGTCCAAAACACAAATTGTAAAGTACAAGATTGCTGCACCCAGGCTTGGGAGTGATTCTTAGAGCAACGACCTGAGCTGGAGAGGGTAATCATAACTCAACATCGCCCTGATCACCTCTGCTCCTCCTAAGTCCTCCAGCCTAAGAATTCCCTGGTGGCCACCCATCCCCCATGGGCTCAGAGCCTTAGAGACCTTGCTTCTTCACTGTCTGTCTCACACAGAGCTTGGCTTCTCTTCCCTGCTTAAACTTAGCCCCTCTGCTTGAATCATAGGGTGTGTATGTGTGTGTGTGTGTGTCTGAGAGAGAAAGAGAGACAGCAGAAAGACAGATAGACAGGACAGACAGATAGACAGCCTCATTATGTAGCCTGGCTACCCTGGAGTTTGTAGATGAGTGAGTCTATCTGTGTGTATCTGTGAGTGTGTCTGTGTGTATCAGCATCTATGTCTGTCTCCGTGTCTGTGTGTGTGTCTACATGTATGTCTGTGCATGTGTCTGTGTATGTGTGTGTCTGTGTCTGTGTGTGTCTGTGTGTGTGTCTGTGTGTGTCTGTATATGTGTGTGTGTGTGTCTGCCTGTCTGTCACATAGTCTGTGTGTGTCTGTGTATGTGTGTGTCTGTGTATGTGTGTGTCTGTGTGTGTGTCTGTATATGTGTGTGTCTGTCTGCTTGTCTGTCACATAGTCTGTGTGCCTGTAGACATAGGTGTGTCATGCACACTGTAGAGAGCCCCATGACAACTTTCAGGAGTCAGTATCTCCCTTCACGTTTTTTGAGGAAGGGTCCCTCCTGCTGTCTGTGTGGCTCTGCCTACTCCAAGCCAGATGGCACCTAAGCTTCCAGCAGTTCTGCCATTTCCAAGTCCCATCTTTCTTTAAGAGTGCTGGGATTAAAGTCACAAGCTACCGATTCTGACTGTTTGTGAGTTCTAGGGATTGAACAAAGGCTGTCAGGCTGGGAGCACAAATGCTAGCCCATCCTAGACCTTTCACTCGTACCTCAGCTCTATGGGTCATGTTACGTACACTTCCTACATCTCTAGAAACTAATGCATGTAAGGAAACTTAAATAAAGGCTACATTTCTCTTGGAAACAAAACCATAGGAACCAGGGGAGTGTCTTCAAATGAAAGAAGGAACAGAAAGCCTTGGGTTACTCTGACAAATGTATTAGAACTAGAGGGGTGTGCTGGATAGTTACATGTCAGCTTAACGTGAGCTAGAGTCAACCTGAAAGGAGAGAACCTCAATTGAGAAAATGCCTCCATAAGATCTGGCTTCTGGGCTTTTTCTTAATTGGTGATTGATGGTGGGGGCACTCATTGTGGGTGGTGCCATCCCTGGGCTGGAGGTCCTGTGTTCTGTAAGAAAGCAGGCTGGCCAAACCACATGGAGCAAGCCAGTAAGCAGTACCCCTCCATGGCCTCTGCATCAGCTCCTGCCTTCAGGTTCCTGCCCTGCTTAAGTTCCTGTCCTGACTTCTTTCTTCAGTGATGAACAGTGATGGTGAAGTGTGAGCCAAATAAACCCTTTCTTCTCCAAGTTGCTTTGGTCATGGCGTTTTACCACAGCAATAGAAACCCTGAGGAGGACTAGGAGTATGTCAGTTAGCTGTCAACTTGACACAAACTAGAATTATTTAAAAAGAGAAAACCTCAGTTGAGAAAATACTTCCATCAGGTTGGCCTGTCAGCAAGTCTCTGGAGGCATTTTTTTGATTCATGATTGATGTGGGAGGGTCCAGCCCACTGTGGGTGTGGCCAACTCTGCACAGATGGTCCAGGGTCGTATAAAGAAGCAAGCTGAATGACTGGAGAGATAGCTCAGCTGTTAAGAGCATTGACTCTTCTTTCAGAGGACCTGAGTTTGATTCCCAGCACCCACATGATAATTCAAAAACCATCTGTAACTCTAGTTCCAGGGGATCTGATGCCCTCTTCTGGCCTCTGTGGGCATCAGGCTGCATGTGGTGCACAGACAAATATACAGGCAAAAAAATACCAAATATATTAAACAAACAAATATATATATATGTATTAGAAAGAAAGAAGCGAGCTGAGCAAACCAGTCATTCTCACGTGGTCTCTGTTTCGATTTCTTCTCTAACTTCCCTTCCTGAAGGATGAGGCCTGCCTGGTAGTTAGTTGTAAGATGAAACAAACCCTTTTCTCTCTCAAGTTGTTTTTGGTCAGTGTTTTATTACAGCAGCAGAAAGACAAACTAAGACAAGGATAGAAAGTGGAAAGACACGGATGTCTATTCAACAGAAGCCAATTCGTTTCAGCTACTCTGTGTGAGTACTGACTGTATGCACGGAGGTAATGAGGTACTTTGGGTCATCTAAGAGAGGACCATCTACCAAACAGAATGCACTAAGTCTAGCTATAGTGTTAATGGGTCCCTGAACTCCTCGAGAATGCAGCAAAGTAGGCGGCTGCATTCGTCAGTGGAGCTGTCCAGTGGCAAATTCTGGTTCTGTACTATTATCTCTAAGCCAGGCGAGCTCTCTTGGCAAGGCACAAACACTAATCCTTTGCAAGGCAGAAGAGGTGACAGACCAAGAGTTGTCCTTCCAAAGGGATCAGGATGACCTCCCAAAACATCTGCTATTCTTCCCAACCTGTCTGCTTTGTTTCTGGTCCATTAAGCCGGCTCAGCCTTACGCACAGGCTGCACCTGCAGGAGATAAAGACCGGCTGAAAACAGCAATGGTGTTGACAGCAATTCCCTAGAATCTTCATCTTCTGACTTGGCCCCAGTCCCTTCCCCCTGGCTTCTGGCTCTGTCGTCACCTCCGTTATTTGAACCTTGGCTTTGCTAATCCAATAGGCTGGGGAGGTTTTCAAACCTTAGGGAGGGTCAGAGTCACCTAGAAGACTTCCTAAGCCTCTGTTGCTGGTCCCTAGTCCGAGAGCTTTTTTAAATTAAGTTGGTCTGAGCTGGGCCCAAGAATTTGTATGTCTGACTCCTTCCCTGCTGATCCTGAGGGTGTTGGGGATAATGATCTGAGGACCTAGGATGGCTGCTCTAGACTGTGGCACACAGGTCTGCCCTCAGCAAAACCCTCTAGGCTAATTCAGCACCATAAACCCTCACCTTCATCTCTTTAGCTAGCAACCCAGCACCCTGGCATCTTTGGATGTTTACAAGACATGAAGCTCTAAAGTTCCCTAGCATTTTATTCCTGAAACCCAGGGTTTCTTGCCTTATTGAAATGCAAGTGCCTCAGAAGATAACAGGGCATTGGCTTTATAGGAGAATTAATTTGAGATGTTCTAGGTAACAGTGTTTCTTCCTGGAAAATCAACATGCTTAGAAAACAAGCAAACGAACACATAAAAACAGAAAAATCTCGAATTCCTCCAGATTCCCAAATAGAAACACACATCCCATGGCCCTATAGCTAGAGACTGAAGTACGTAAGCAGATCTCCAAGAGTAAACAGTGGTAATCAGATACTAATTACTGTCTTGTAACTCTTCATGTCAGGCTCTTCCCGAAATTTATACATGACATAGCCAAAGAGATGTGCACATGCATACGTGTGTGCGCGTGCTCACATGCACACACACACGGATACACACAGTCAGGCACACATACAAACACGTGGGTGCACACACTCGAACACATGATTTCATTGCTCACAATAGGCTTATAAGGAAAATCGGCTCATTTCACGAATAAGAAAACTGGGGGGTTGGGTATAGCGATGCATACCTGTAATCCTAACACTGAGAAGCTGAGGCAGGAGGATGATGAGTTTGAGGGACATAGTGGATCTTAAAGAGAAGAAAAACACAGCGGAGACTTCATGCATCTACCCTGAAGTCCTCAACTAAAACACGGTAAAGTCAAGATCCTGGAGTGTCACTGCAGACAGCCAGGTGTGACTTAGACCCTGAGATCTGAGTGCTGGGACCAGTTAGCGTTTTCCTGCTGAAACCTTGACCCTCATTTAAGATTCAAATTCCGTGTACCCTAAATTCTCCACTTGTTCCTTATTATTTCCCAATCGCTCCCAACAAGAGTCATGTTCCCTGGTCTAAGAACTTAATTTCATGCACTAGTAAGCAGAGAAATGTGGGGGAATCAGAGCAAAGAACTCAGGACCAGTCAACCACGTCGGCTGACACTTGAGAGGAACCCGACTCTTCAGGGCCTTGTTTAGGTTCATTTTCTATTGCTGTGATAAAATATTCTGAAAAAAAAAAAAAACAACAACAACAACAGAGGGAGGAAAGGGCTTGCTTTAGTTCACAATTCTGGGTTATAATCCATATAGCAGTGAAATCAGGGCAGTCAGAACTTATAACACGCCGGGCAGTGGTGGCACACGCCTTTAATCCCAGCACTTGGGAGGCAGAGGCAGGCGGATTTCTGAGTTCGAGGCTGGCCTGGTCTACAGAGTGAGTTCCAGGACAGCCAGGGCTATACAGCGATACCCTGTCTCGAAAAACCAAAAAAAAGAAAAGAAAGAAGAAGAACTTATAACAGCTAGACATAGCCACAGTTAAGAGCTGAGAGAATGAACACAAGCATGCTTGTTCCTCAACTCTTTCCTCAGTCTTAGACAGTTCAGAACCCAAACGTAGGGAATGGTGTCACCCACAGTGGACTGGGTCTTTTCACACCAACTAATATAATCAGGATAACCCTCCACAGACAGACAGACACAAGGAGGATATACCCTCATTGCCTCTTCCCAGCTGATTCTATACTGTGTCATGTTCACGACTAAAACCATCAAAGGCCAGGTCTGACTTTAGTAACTTAGTACCCACAGCCTGCAAAGGTCTTCCTCAAGGTCTTATTACTTTTATGTTGAGTGCCTTTATTGAGCAAAGAGACATATTTAAATGATATTGAGCACCGTGATGGGGAAGTTTGAAAGCTGATTAATTATAGAATTTACTGAATTGCCTGAGAATTCAATGTCCCAGCTGTGTGGTGCTCTTTGAAGACCAAGAGGAATGTTTTTCTTGCCCATCTTCTGAGATAGCTACTTGCAGAGAACAGCGACAACCCATGGCTAAGGCCACACATCAGGCTGATGGCCACCCCCACATGAGAGGACGATGTTGAAGACTCTGGCAAAGGATCCAACAAGGTCTGTTTCTCCAATACTCAAACTGCCTGCCCTTCTTCAGACCTTCTTCCTTCTAAGTTCCAGATGAATCTGCCCCCAGCCACATTCATTGAAAATTCAGAACATTCTAGCCTGTTAAACAGACTAATCACCTAATCAGCTTACCATTCATTAGCTCCTGAGGTCCTTGGCCTCCTGTTCAGGAGCACATCACCACCAACCACAACTTCTATCTATGAATGCCTTGAGGTGTGTGTGTGTGTGTGTGTGTGTGTGTGTGTGTGTGTGTGTGTGTACACAATATGTATAATGTATTTACATAATCAAATCAATATATTGCCCACAGAAAGGACACGTCTCTTTTGAGTTTTCTTATCTGGTCTTTCATTGAGGGTATAATCACACTTACTATCTGTTTCCAGTTCAAAATCTACTTACGAGGTCACCATGATAGTGACGCTGGCCTCCATTTAACTACTGAGGCAACAGTTATTTTTCTCTCAGGACTTTCTTAGAACGCAAGAGAGGGTTGGTGAATTCAATGTGACTAGTCTTGCTGACCTGAAATTCAAATTCAACTTAGAGTGCTGTAACCTTTCTGTGTGTAAGTTTATGTTTGTTCATGCACAGTAAGTAGCCTCCTACTCCACGGGTTCTGGGGATCAAACCCATGCTGTCAGGCTTGGTAACAAGCACCTCTACCTGCCTGGTCTCTACGCTGTTTCTGAGACAGTGTTTCTAATGAAACCTGAATATCAATAATTGCCCAGACTGGCTTTGCCAGCAGGCTCCAAGGAGCAGCCTGTCCCTGTCTCCCAGCCCCAAGTACTGGGGGTTATTGCTGGCATGTCCCCAGCTTTTATAATCCAAATTCAGATCCCCATGGTTTCATGGCAAGCACACATGGTACAACAGAGCCATCTTCCCACTCTCTACATTTTAAACAACAATAATAATAATTATTATTGTAGATTATATAGTATGTTATATTTATAATTTATTATAAAATAACATTTAATTAATTATATAAAGATAGATATTTATTATTATTATTATTATTAGAAACATTAACAGGAGAATTCTAGTCAAATGAGGAAGTCAGTGCTGCCAGATAGATTTAAAGTGGCCCTGGAAAAACCTGTGTGAAAATATTCCTTTTTTAGTTCAATTTCAAAGACAAAGGGAAAAGAAGATGTCTACAATAGTAAAAGGTAGTCATTTGCACCCGGCCAACCAGGTTTTATCCCAGAATCGGGAGCATTTGTGCACAGATGGGAGAGCCTGTGTGTGCAGCAGGGGCCACAGACTCTGGAAGGGAGATGGCTGGGAACCAAGGTAAGAAGTCATCTACCAAGGTCACACACACAGCCACACTCCTGCCAGTTGTAAGCCCACCAGCTCCCTTCCCTGAAGAGAGCTGAGATCATTCCGCAGAAAGATGCTGCCTGGCCTCGCTGTCAAGCCTCTAACGTGGCAATGGCTGAGTTTACACTGAACATCTGCTGCAAATGTACACAGCCCAACTGGCACTGTCGGGGAGAGTGAAGGCAACCAGGTTCTGACCCTGCCAACAAGCGTGAACCTGGCCCTCCAGGTAAGGCTAGATCCCCTATGCAGTGGTGGCTTCATGCTGTGTGAAGAGGTTGGATCTGTCAGAGTATGGGGGAGGAGAGAGAGTGGGAGGGGAAGGGAGAGAGAAAGGGG
>NW_021604630.1:2348123-2354713 GCF_004785775.1 Grammomys surdaster
GAGAGAGAGAGAGAGAGAGAGAGAGAGAGAGAGAGAGAGAGAGGGAGAGAACCCTACATCTAGGAAAATCTGGGCATGCATCAACAGCCTTCAGCCACTGTGGGGCAAGTGGGCCATGCCACCAGACAGAAAAACTGTTAAGGGTGAGCAGGCTCAAACCCCAGGGAATCTCAGAATTGAGAATGGTAGGCATGGAGCCAGCTCCCTGACAAACTACCTGATCTGGAACACGTAACCATGACACCCCACTGAGAGGACCGTGACAATCGGTCGTGTAGCATAAAAACCTGGAGTTCTCCATGCTAATGAGGTATCTAGATAGGCCCAGAGTATCCAACCAGTTAGCTTCCTTTCCTGGGCATTCCTTCCTGCAAAAGGTATTTAATCCCTGGTTCACCCCAGTAAGGTGTAGGCATTCACATTTGCCATTAAATAAAGCAGTTCGGACAAGCAAGGATTGTGGCCTTCCATCAAGGTGGCGAGGGGTGTGTGTGTGTCTGTATGTGTGTGTGTCTGTATGTGTGTGTGTCTATATGTGTGTGTGTCTGTATGTGTGTGTGTGTAGGGATGTTTTGCAAAGAGCTGTGCCTAAATCTCCTGGAGAAGGCCTTCCCTCTTCCAGCCCCTCCATACTCTGCACTTGGAACCAAACAGGATCCCCCCACCCCACCCCTTCTCATCCAGGGATCAGCCCTCTCCTTCCAGCCTGGTACCTGGAAGCCCTGAGAGAAAGTGAGGACCTGGGTTCCCAACTCCCAGGAGACTGGGAACCACAGCATCACCTCAGACTCTACTGTTTCTCACCCAGGGAAACTGGGACCCCTATCACCGACTGTGTTCCACCTCCCCCGAGCAGCTTGCTGGGGGAGCTCTGTTTAGATTTTCCCAGCTTCTTATCCCGTCCCATCATTTTTGCCGGTCGGGTCCTCTCCACGGGGAAGGGTGGGGCAACACACACACACAAACACAGCCTAAAGAAAAAAAGGTTAGTTCCTGGGCTTTCTCACATTTGGCTGAGTTCTTGGGTAGGAAGGGTTCCTGCATGGCTGGCTGTACCAGGGCCCTGTGTGAAGAGAAGGCTCAGAGTGGAGAGGACCACAGGACAGGACCGATGGACAGGGACATCCAACCCATCCTCCAGATGAGTAAAGAACTACACAAAAGCCAGCAGGGGGTCCTCACCAATAGGATCTCCTACCTCTCACTAGCACAGTGACGACCACTGGATTATTGACCATCAGCAACCTGGATGTTCTGTAAGGGTCTCCATTTAGAATTTCGTGTTGACACCACAATGCAAACAAATGTCCTCAAGACTATTTTTGTGTCCATCCCATTTCAAAAATTCCCCCTCCCATTTGGAATCAGTTCAAAAATGTCTATCCACCCAAGTCTGCAAGCAAGTTGGGAATCAGGACCATCATAGACAGACATGGACTGGACAATAGGTGTCCCCAGTCCTTGTGATCACCACCCTTTCCTGCAGTTCCCTGCTGTTCCCTTATTTCATGTACCCCTCCCCTGTACTGCTCTCTGATGAAACCACACCCATTAGGCTCTGGTGTGTGCACACCATGCTAAGTGACTGAGGAGGACTTAGGGAGACAAATGAAATTCTGATAAGGAATTAGGGAACCAAACAATGTGTAAGGAAATTACACATCGCCACCATCACCCCGCTGGGCTGTCGTCTGTTCTCCTCATGAGGGTTAATGCTGACTGTCAGTGTGATAGCCTTGAGAAGCACTTAGAACATTGGTAAAGTACACTTCTGGGCAGCTACAAGAGAATTAACAAGAAGGAATACCTACTATACTTTGAGCAGCACCATCCCACAGGGTGGAGACCAGATAGAATAAAAAGTAGGCAAGGAAAAAGCCCAGTAATGAAGGGAGTCACCCTGCTCTCTGCGCCTGGCCATCACGGCTTGGGCTGTTCTGCTCTGCTGTTTCCTTTGCACCACAAGACGAGATGAAATACACCTTCCTCTTCAAGTTGGTTAAGTCATCTGTGAATTGTGGCCACACAGAGTCGAACCGATGCTGACTCTTCTGCCTCTGAATGAGATAGGAGGAAAAACAGTGCTCATGGTTACCAGGAGGGCAGGCATCAATGAACTCCAAAAGGCCCTCAAAGAGGACCAAGATGGAGTCTGCCAAGGGCTACGTACATTTCTGGGGGAGGGGTCACAAGTAGAAAGAAATAGCATGACCCAAGGTTCACTGGGTATTGACCAGAAGTCTGAAGATGAAAGCTGGGCATGGTGGTACATGCCTTTATTCCCAGCACTTGGGAGCCAGAGGCAGGCAGATCCATGAGTTCGAGGCCAGCCTGGTCTATATAGTGAATTTCAGGATAGCCAGAACTATGTGGAGAGACCCTGTCTCAAGAAAACAACAAACAATCAAAGAAATCTGAAGACGATTCCTATCTAGTGATTTTCAGCTTTTTCCACTCCCCCTCTTCCCCCTCAAAGCTGCCAGTGGCTATTATCACCAGGAAATACTTGGTCACTGTGCAAGGTCAGACTAGCCACTGTTTATAGATCCTATGTCTTCAGAGTCACAACCTCCAGAGAGTGTAGATCACATGTCAGCCAGAGGGCCAAACACAATGTGGCCTTAACTGTGCCAGTTTATCTGTAGGATGTGGTCTTGTCCCTACCCAGCAGGAACATCTTGCAACCCTGCACCACCCCCCCACTCCCAGCCCCAGGCTTCCCAGAGTTGGTGGTGGGCTCACAAGTGACAGTTGTCACCCTTCTGATCTGCCTCTGACACCTCCAGCAAGACCCAACTGGGCCTCCCATCCTCCCACCAGGCTGCCTCATTCTTATTTGTTGCCTTTTGCTGTTAGATTTCCACAGACAGATCAATGGCCATGATTCCCGCCTTCTGCAAACCCTGGGACACACCTTTCCCTTGTGGACTCCCCAGGGAGATATGTGGGGTGAGCCAAGATAGAAATTAAGTCTGAAAGACCTCTCTTCTCTTTTTTTAAATCTCTGCTTCAGAAGGTAGGCCAACATGACTTTTTTTTTTTTTTTTTTTTTAACCAAAAGAACAGAACGCACGGCCGTATTTGAAGAGCATCTGTATAAAAGGCTCTCTTGCCCACCAATTCTTCCCCTGGCTTCTTCTCTGGCCTGAAATTTTCAGTTAGAAATGAATTCCTTGACTTGTTTTTTTATTTTTTTTCTTGCCGAAATATAAAAGAAACCTGGGAAAGACCACAATTGTGTGTCTCAGAAAATACCCTTATTCTGAGACTTTTTTGGAGAGGAGAGAAAATTTGAGGCCCTAGGAAGGAGGGAATTGAGAGTCCTGAAAGGCAAGCCACAATCTCCATAGAAAGATTCTACCAGGCAGCCAAGCTTTAAGAGATTTGAAAAAAAAAAAAAAAAAAAAAAAAGTTTTGCATATGCCAAATGCATCAGAGGGCAGATCTCAAGACAGCACAAACATGGGCAACAGGGGTGGGACATATTGGGTAAGTTCACACAGTGAGATCAAAGGCTGACTTGTAAAGACCTGTGCACACACCAATTCAGCAAGGCCCGGTAGGACCCGGCACCTGTTCTCAATGAGCACACACTGTGGTTGGAAGGCACTCAAGGAAATCAAACCTTGTGTTTCAGTTTGAACGTGCTTCAGCTGAGCGATATCACATATGGAAGGGACCCGAGGAGCCCATACCTGACAAGCCCAGGAAGGAGACAGGAGAAGATGGCATGGGCTGGCCATTAAGACAGGTAAGGGGGCTGGAGTAATTGCTAAGAGTACTCGCTGCTCTTTCAGAGGACCGTGGTTCCCAGCACCCACATGGTGGCTCACACCCTCTGGAACTCCAGCTCCAGGGCATTCAGCACCTTTGACCTCCTAGAACACCTCCCCTCATGTGCACCTACGCACATGCAGACACACACAACTAAAAATCATAAAAATACATTTTAAAAAGATAGGCATAGAACATTCTTTAACCTTTTATTTATTCTCTGTGAGCCTCACATCATGCATCCCAGTCCCCTCATAACTGCCCCTTGCAACCTCTCCCCCAAATAAAAAATACACAAAACCAAAAACAAAGTGGAGAAAACAGTTCTGTGTCCCACAGTATATCTGTCCACACCTCTCCACTTGCAAATGTTCATCACAATGAGTCATTGGTCTCTGGCTTCTGTAACACCATCAATATTGGATCCTCACTGGGCCTCCTGCTGGTTATCTTGTTGTTGTCCTGTGTCATGGAGATCCTGCAGCTTTGGATCGGCAGGACTGGCTCCTTCATGCATCCAAACCATTCACAGATGATATAGGTTTTGGAGTGGCTCAACTCAGAACCCTGATCTGGGCCTGGATGGTAGCTGAGTAGGTCAACATGCCCTCTTCTCCCTTACCCTCACCACCAGGGCGAGCTCTCCAGCACTGCTTTGGCTAAGCCACCCAATGCCCCGGAGATGGGGTCAGCTTTCCCCTTGGGGTCAACTCTCCCATATCCAAGTCTCCAGAGCCAGCTCCACTGTACTGCCCAGTCAAGGCTCAAAGACCATTCTCCCAAGTGCTGTAATATGTGGAGGAATTTTAAAGAGAGAAAGAAAAAGATGAACAGACAGACAAGAAGTAAAAAATAATAATAATAAAAAAATAAAAAAATGCCTAAGGAGAATCAGACTAGGAGCAAAGGCTGGTTTGGACAAGCAAGGATATGAACCTGGAAAACAGGTCATCAGGTGACATGCTAGGACAGGAAGTTGCTCAGGTGTATGGGAACTGGTCCTGAAGGCATGTGGAGATGGTGAAAGCACATTAGGAATACAATGAGCTACCGCCAGGTGTGGTGGTGGGCATCCATAATCCCAATACTTAGGAGACTGAGGCAGGAAGATGGAAAACTCAGAGCCAGCTTGGACCTGGGCTACATAATAAGTTTGGGCCAACATAAGGTACACAGTGAGACTCTGTCAAAAAACCAAACAAACGAACTTGCTGAGTCAGCGTGTACCGGCACCTGCCACCAAGTCTGATGACCTGTGTTCAATCCCTGGGCCCTGCCCCACATAGTAGGAAGAGAGAACCAACTCCCAAAAATTATTCTCTCATCTCTACACACACTGTAGCACATACATAGTCATGCATGTGCACATATACACAGGTATGCTCGCGCACACGTGTAATGAAACTAGGAGAGAAAAGAGGCAGGCAACAGGGGCAGTCTTCTGTGGTCAGACCACTCTGGAGACAGATGGAGTGAGACTAAAGACAGAGAGCCATTAGGAGGTGGTGGCAGATTTCAGATAAACCGACCCCAAACCTGGGCAGAGAGAGAGAGTGGAAGGAAAGAGAAGGAAGCAGTCCATGTGGAACACAGAGAGCAGAGCAAGAGCTGAGGGGGTATGAAGGGACAGAGGTGCTTGCTGCCTGGATTTTGAGAAGGCTCGCTGCTGAGAGCCATGTGCCAGAAAGGGCATGCTTAGCTGAGATATGAGTTCCAGGTGTGAAAAGTGGAGTGAGGGCTGGAGATGGCTCAGCGGGTTAAGAACTTGGGCTGCTCTTCCAGAGGTCCTGAGTTCAATTCCCAGCAACCACATGGTGGCTCACAACCATCTGGAATGGGATACATGCCTTCTTCTGGCCTGCAGGCATACATTCAGGTAGAATGCTGTATACAGAATAAATAAATCTGGAAGAAAGAAAGAAAGAAAGAAAGAAAGAAAGGAAGGAAGGAAGGAAGGAAGGAAGGAAGGAAGAGTGGAGTGAAATCATACAGCCTACATTGCACCCAAAAACCTCTTAATCAAGCTGGGCGAATGCCTTTAATCCCAGCACTTGGAAGGCAGAGGCAGGTGGATCTCTGAGTTCGATGCCAGCTTCGTCTGCAAAGGAAGTCTCAGGATAGCCAGGGCTACACCGAAAAACCCTGTCTTGAAAATAAAACCAAAACCAAAAGCAAATAACCTTCCTAAGCTAGGTTCAATTCCCAGCACCCATATGGTGGCTCACAACTGTCTGTAACTCCAGTTCCAGGGGAATCCAATGCCCTCTCTTCTGGGTTCTGAAGGCACCAGGTATGTGTGTGATGCGTAGACATACATGCAGCTAGAACACTGATAAGCATAAAATAATAAAAATGGTGTTGATCCTTTAAGCTACCCCAAGGAGATCACTGGTTTTGGCTGGATCACATGAAGTTCTAGGGCATTATTGTGTGTGAACCCACACTGCACGGAGAGATGGTCACTGGAAAAACAAAAATCAAAAACAAACAACAACAACAAAAAAAAAACCAAGGACCAGGGCAATCCTGGAGAAATGGAAGGGTCACCAACCATTTCTCCCTCTCCCAGGACTACCAGCATGGGCAAAAGAAGCAGAAGAAAACCCCTCACCACTTGAGCCAGTGGTTCTTACTCTCTGCTGTACACAGGAATCCCCAGTGTGGTCCTATAGGACCCTTTGTTCTACGTGAGAGTTCAGTGAATCTCTATTTGCAGTACAGCAAGGATGTCTGCAGTGTTAAAACTTCCTGATGCACAGCGCAACAGATTTAAGCTGTAAGCCACTCTTTTTTTTTTTTTTTTTTTTTTTTTTTTT
>NW_021604630.1:2354813-2365488 GCF_004785775.1 Grammomys surdaster
TCCCAAGTGCTAGGATTAAAGGCATGTGCCACCACCGCCCGGCTGTAAGCCACTCTTAAGACTGGACTCTGTCCTCCCGGCATCATTTGAGCTCCTTGAAGATAAAGGGCAAAAGGCATCCTTTGGTTTTGGATTTCTAGTGACTATCAGAGGTTCAAACAAAGACATTTTCCTACCCTCAGCTAATGAGCCCCCTGGGTCTTCTAGCTGTTTATCCAGTGCCTCCTGATTGCTGGGTACAGTTGCTGGGATTGGGGAGAAGCCTTCCAGACAGTGGTTCCAGACAGCAAGGTTCTGGAGACACAAACAAACAGAAAATAGCCATTCTGTCTCTCAACCTGTTCAGCACCGGGAAGATGGTGGGGTGGGGATCGGGGGAGAATTTCAAACAAGGGCAATATTTACTAGGCTTTTCTAACCATGCTAGAATAGTTATTACTGCAAATAGCCATCCTGGCCGCTACAAGTGTGTAATTTCAGCCTCTGAAGGAACATGTTCTCAGAGCCCCTGCTGTCTCTTTTTGTTGATGCAAGGAGGAAAATCCAGGCTGGTTCTCATTCCCCACCCCCAAATGGCTGGAGTCCTACAGAAAGAACTTCAAAATCAAGGAGTCTTCAGAATCTAAGTCAGGCTTTGGGTCTTTTTCTTGCTGTGCATGTATCTATATTCCCGAGAATGCCGTACCTCCAGACAGCTTCCCTGGAACACAGTTTGAAACTTGGGCCCCGGGGGAGACCTGACCTGTTAACTCAACTTTTCAATAACAAAACACTTGCGACATTCAACTTTCTCAATGAAAAGTTTATCTTAGCTCACAGTTTTGAATGTTGCAGTCCATGGCAGGTGGGCCCTCCAGCTTCCGGTCAGTGTATGTCCTTGGGGAATGCAGTCCTTGGTTGTGGCAGAAAAAGGAGAAGGGACTGGGATCCCAATATCCCTGTGTGATGGTGTGACTAAGAATGGTCCCCATGGGCTCCCATAGTTGAATGTCTCATTCCCAGTTGGGGGAACTGTTTGAAAAGGGTTAGGAACTATATGGCCTTGTTGGAGGAAGTGTGTCATGGGGAGCAGGCTTCGAGGTTTTCAAAAGCCTACACCATTCCCAGTGAGCATGGTGGCACATGCCTGTAATTCCAGCACTTAAGAAATAGATGATCAAGAAAGAAAAGTGGGGCATGTGTGGCTAGGAACAGATGTACCCCACCCCAATAACTTAAGAACTTCCACTAGGTTCCATCACCTCCCCTGACTCCCAGTGATGCCATGCCCAAACTGTAGAAGAGACCACGCCCGTTTCTCTATGAGTCTATTGGCTGGCCTTCTAGCTATACAATAAGAACAGAACTGTCACACAAGCCCAGAGTACAGGCCTAACATAGCAGACAACTTTCCATGAGATACTGCACCTGTCTTAACTCCTTGGACATCAGTAAAACATCTCCAAGAGGTCCCTAGAGAAGAAGAGATATACACCAATATATGTATATATAAGAAGCACACACCAGTACACACACACACACACACACATATATGTGTATATATGTAGATGTATATATATGATGCATACACAGGTATGTATATATCTAGAAAGTACACACCAAGATGTATATGTGCCAAAAAAAATGTGTATATAAGAACACTTATTAGCACATACTGTGTAAGAATCAATATGGGCTTTCAAACCCAATTAGAGTCCACCAACTCCAGGAAGGAGACCAGACATGCAGAATCACCACTCCATCTCCAGGAGACCCCAGCTTGTCTGTGATCTTTTGTTGTAATACATTATGAACACAGCTCCTTTGGGAAAGGTGGGGCCCAGCCACAAAACTATCTTGGGCAAACATTTCTGTCAAGGACAAGTCAGCCCTAGGCAACACATCTGACCAGCTTCTGCATTTGCCATACTATTTGGTCTCTCTCTCTCTGTCTCTCTCTCTCTGTCTCTGTCTCTGTCTCTGTCTCTCTCTCTCTCTCACACACACACACACACACACATACACACACACTAAAATAACAAGCAACTCTGAGACAACAGCTTTTAACCCAAGGGATTGCATCCTTGTCTTTTTTGGTTCCCCAGATCTCTAATGGCCTCGATGGCTGACTGAAACTCTTGAGACAAAAGCAATTTGATTCATTGTCACTTAAAAAGAAATTAATGCAAATCCAGAGTACTTTGTGAGGGCCAAGAGGACGGAAAGATGTCACAAAATTGACAAATTTATATAATGTATTCATTATGAACACCCACTGTCTGCCAAGTACTATGCAGTGTGCTGAGACTACTCAGGAATCAGACAGGACCGGCGCTTCGGGGTCTTGGTGTCATTTAAGAGACAGATGACTGTAATAGTGTGTGTTAACAACAGTGACAGAGGTGACAAGGCAGGCCACCTGGGGCATTAATATTGCCTAGAGATGTCAGGTTGGAGAAAAACAGAACTCATCAAATCTAAGAACAGTTAGGAAGGTGGTATCTTGGCCTTTTTCAGTTTCTATAGCAAAAGACCTGAGATGAAGTTGAAGTAGGAACACACTAAGTTCTAGGTCAGCCTGGCTGCTTATTCTAGGCTAGCCTGGACTATGTAGCAAGACCCTGTGTTTAAAAAAATGTAAAGACAAAACAACAACAAAACCCACCATGGCTTTTGATGAGGACAAACCACAGTCAAGCAATAACAGAGAGAATAATGCTGCAAAGCTCTTTGTGGGGAGGAGATACCTTCAAGAATCAATTTCCTAAGCCTGAGCCCTTAGCTTGTACACATTCCCTAGACCAGGAGAAGGCCTCTCTCCTGGCACCATCTATTGAGATGTCTTTTTTGTCCTCCTCAGGATCTATGTGCATATGTTTGGTAAATACAGATCTAGGCATGTGGCCTTGGAAGTCACTTACGTCATCCTCAGTGTGCTGCTAAAAATAACTTACCCATCTGCTGCCTGCCATCTCACCTGCCCATACAGACGTCAGCCAGCTAGGCCTTGCCAGTCAGCAAACATAACTTGTCAAAGGTGGACTCTGGCAGCTCAACAGATTGACTGGTTCCCAAGCATGTTGGGACCAGAGACACCCTGTCACCCAGAAACCACTCAGACACTTTCAAGACAAGCAGAGATAGCCTGGCTGAGACACTGTCCCCTAGGGTGTGGCTCAGCAGGGTATGTTACTGTTGTCTCTGTTGAAGGAGGAAATGGAGGCTTTCACACCCACACAGTCAGAGGGTAAGATGCAGAAAGAACATCACACTAAACTGACAAGAAGCTCACAGGTATGGGCACGCGCCCTCCATCCACTTTCCTGGGGACTGCTCACTGTCTGTAGCACTGGCTTCTGAGAGGCAAAGGAAGGAATGGAAGCTCAGGAAAGTGGCCTCTCAGAAGCCAGTGGGTAATTATCAAATTAAAAAGAAAAAAGAAAAAGAAAAAAATATCCTTATACATGGATGGTCCCAGAATCGACAGTGGGTGTATCTATATTCTCTCCGAGAAGAGCTTCGCACAAAGACAGCCTAGAAGAAAGGAATGTACAACAAATAAAAATCTGTGTGAAAATGGGTGCTGGAGAGATGGCTCAGTGGTTAAGAGCACTGGCTGCTCTTCCAGAGGTCCTGGGTTTCATTCCCAGCTCACACATGGTGGCTCACAACTGCCTGTAAGTCCAGTTCCAGAGGATCCAATGCCACGTGCTAGACTCCACAGACACTGCATGTCTGGTGCATAGGCATCCATGGAGACATAACACCCATGCACATAAAAAATAAAATAAATGAATGACTGAAAGAAAATTGTGAGACCTTTCTAATCTTAAAAATGTGGAAGTAATAAACTCATGATCCCTATTTCACAGGCAACACCCCAAGAGGCCCTAGAACTTTGGGGTCTCCCAATGAAGGAACTTGATGTCCTCAGCCTTCAGCTTTGTCCGTCTTACTTTCATGACTAATGCCCAAAGCCCTGTGGCCTACACATCACAGTGAGGCCTCGACAGGATAGGTCTACAGGGCACCTACATCCCTTTGTCTACTTCCGGTTCACCCACCCATTCCTCTCCCAAGCTGAGGCAGCAGAGAGCCCTCCAGGCTCCCGCCATCTCCACAAACCATGAACTTCCTATCCCCTTTGTCTCACCCCAAATGTTCTTCGTGTTAGAAGTGCTGCTCTCTCTGGGCTATCTCCATCAACGTCACTCTCCAGCTCTCAACTCTTCCCTCTGGCCCTACAATAAAGCGCTTATCAAGAATGTGGAAGTTTAGTCAGGTGGCGGCGGCGGCGGCGGGCGGACGCCTTTAGTCCTAGCGGCAGATCCCTAAGTTCAAAACCAGACTGGTCTACAGAGCAAGTTCCAGAACAGGCAGGCCTACAGTGTACTAGAACAGACTGTACACAGAATGGAAGGGGGTGGCTCTCAGAACACAGCTGGGAGAGAGGTTCTTTCAGAAGGAATCTTTTAAACTTTATATCATTGGCTTGGCCTTTCCACTAAGCCTCAGTTTCCTTTCCTGTACCGTGATAACACTAGCTAGAACAGTCTTTAGTGGGCTAGCTTGACGCCAGGCACTTTATTTACAGGACCACCTACTGTAACTATTCCTCTTGCTCTTTTGTTTGTTTTCCCATTGAAGGAAGAAATTAAAGCTTCATGATTTAGTAATCTGCCAAAAGCCACACAGTCGGTCAACGGATTCAGACCCAAACCCTCACCTCTGCTCTCAGTTACCACACAGCTCTGCCTCACACCAACCGCAGACACTCTCCAGCGCCACATCCTCACCTCAGAAAACACAGCTCCAACACCTCACTCAATGGGCGAGGCCCACGCCCACCCCACACAGCCCCTCCTCCACCTCTGACTCTCCTTCTGGGTGGGTTAGTTGCCAGTCTACTGTGTGAGAATTGCGAGCCGCTAGTCAAGCCTTAGAAGCGGGGAGGTTACAGGGTATCTGAGAGCAACAACCTTCTCTTGCCCTCACACGATGTCCTCAGTTCTGTGAGACATACACCAAGTGCTCAATTCAACATCTGCTTGTTGGTATGTGAAACTCCTCTCAGACAAGGACCTAACAGGAGACCAGAGTGAAGCTCACCATCCCGGTCCAGCAGATCCCCAGTTCGCTGTAGGACCCTGAAGTATGTTTCCTGAGCTCTACCTCAAATCTTGGGTCCTGTTTAACTCTAGCTTTGAAAGAGCTCCCACCCCCGTGCCCACCCCTGCCCGCAGCAGCCAAGCAGCCAAGCAGCCAAGAGGGAGTTAGAAGGAGGAGCAATATAAACTACCCTCTGAACAGCGGTGTGAATTTTCTGTACTTGGCTTTAATTACAAGCGAGGGCCTTGACAGAAACCATTCCAAAGTCACTCCCAGAGGATATAACTGTTTTCTTACCATTGTTATTGATTTTAATTGTGCTGGCCAACAGGACATTGCCTCTTTCTATGGTGTCTCTTGATCATATTATTTACTCTTAAATTAGCTGTTTTTTGAGCAGTTTGTTGCTTATGTTTCCTTTCAAACTGTGTGGGGTGGGGGTGCTCAAGAATTCTTTCCTTTTCTTTTTCTTTCTCTTTTTTTTTCTAGGTTTTTTCAAAAGGGTTTCTCTGAGTAGCCCTGGTTGTCCTGGAACTCACTCTGTAGACCAGAAGAATTCTTTCTTATAGTAAGTGATACATTGTTCAGAATCCATAAGATACAAAATTATTAAATACTAATATCTGCTTGCAATTTCTTCCCAGGTGCTGGCTGCCATGACAGGGTGGTTCACTTCCGAGTTTTAGTGCACATATAAATTTGAGTGTAATCAACATCTTCGTCATCCTGTTTTCTCCTTTGACATTCAAGGAGTGAGTGGCAGCAGCCACACATACAGGTGTGGTCATAGTTCTTAATAACTGCTTAGTATTCCGTTTTGAAACCACTGTCATCAACAGATATGCCGTAAGCTGTTTTCATGTCTGACTATTTCCCAGCAGTGGAAGACCAGGTCAAAAGAATTGTCTGTTTTACATGTTGCTGTCTATATAGAGGTTCCCTTCTAGAAAGGAGGCCTGTTGGGTCCTACATAAAGAAGTTCCTCTCCAAGGATCACAAAGGACAGGGGCAAGGTCATAGCAAAAGTTCCCATTGGCCTCTGCACATGCTCAACCTCCCAACCCTCAAGAACAGCACATCTCATACCTCAGAACTTACACCAGCCAAAGCGAGGCGACTTCTTGAATTACGACATTGTATAAATACTGACTTTTACCCCTGGTATTCACTAAGAGCTATGTGTGATGTCACATACATGTAATTCTGGCACTGGACTGTCAGAGACAGGCTAACCCCTGCAGCTCCCTGCATGGCTAGTGTGGCCTAAATCAGCAAGTCCCAGGCCAAAGAAAGACTGTCTCAGAAACATAGTTGTCAGTAGCTATCAGCACCCAAGGCCCTAACATCTAGCCTCCTCATGCCTACACACACACACACACACACACACACACACACACACACACACACATATATACACACGCACGCACGCATGCACGGGCACATTCACACACCAGAAGATGGTACATAGCATAGGTAGGCATTAAAAATACATTTCAGTTCTAGTATGACATTGACAAGCTCAGTGTGGCAGACTGTTTTCTTAGCATAAGCAAGGCCCTATATGTTGAGTCTCCAGCGCTGGAAACAGTATCAGTGAAAATCCAAGGTTGAAGAGGAAAACTGAGTTTGACTAAAAAGAACAAGTTAAGTCAGAGAGTAACTCACTGAGATCCCCCAGTCTCAAGGAGCCCTGCACTTTCTTGCGCTTCCAAAAGGCTCATCTCTGAACCTGGCGATGGGAACACCTCTTTTCCATTCTTTATTTTTAGTTTTGAGGTAGAGCCTAATCGCCTAAACTGGCCTTGAACTCTTAATCCTCCTGCCTCAGCTTTCAACTGCTGGGATTACAGATATGGACACACCATAAAATGGAAAGGTGTTTTTAGGGTGTGGTAGGGGCACATCCCAGTGGGTGGCTCAGCAACCATGAGAATATGAACTATATAAATAGGACTCAGTGGGTAAAAGAGAAAAGACTTAAATCTGGCGAGCGGAGATAGGGTAGGATTGGATCTGGAGGGAACTAGAGGGTGAGTGCTGATGACTATCATCAAACACATTGAGTGTACTTAGGACGGTTTTTAAAAATTGTAAGAATATATTTTTTTAAAAAATATGATGCTTGGGAACTGGAGAGTTGGCTCAGCACTTACCTCTCTTGCAAAGATCCAAGTGGACCCACGTGTCTGGTGGATCACACCCACCTGTAACTCCAGCACCAGGAAACCCATGCCGCCTTCTGGGCCTCACACACCCACACATGAACACACACCATAGCACACACTACACACACACCACACACACCACACCACACACACACCACACACACCACACACACCACACACACACACACATGAACACACACACCACAGCACACACTACACACACCTCACATCCGCACATGAACACACACACCACACACACAACACACACACACAACACACACATGAACACACACACCACAGCACACACTACACACACCTTACACCCGCACACGAACACATACACACACATACCACACACACCACACACCCGCACATGAACACACACCATACACACATAACACATACACCACACACACCACATATCCGCACATGAACACACACACACACACATACCACACACACCACATACCCGCACATGAACACACACACACACATACCACACACACCACACACCCGCACATGAACACACACACACACCACACACACTACACACCTGCACATGAACACACACACAAATAAAAATAAATGCTTTTTTAAGACAGATGCTTGGCTGGGCATGATAGCGCATGACTTTAATTCCAGCACTTGAAAGACAGAGGCAGGAGGATTTCTCTGAGTTCAAGGCCAGCTCAATCTGCATAGCAAGTTCCAGGACATGGCTACATAGAGAGATGCTGTCTGGAAAAAAGTAACCCCAAATAAACTCCTTTTTCCTCAAGTGAAACAAAAGTCCTTGCATAGAACCATGCCTTCCTGCCGTGTCTTGGTGATTAATAGTAGGAAGCTGTCATCACTTACCCACCTGGCACTACACTATCCGAATATAGGGAATCTGTACAGTGCTGTGTGGGAGTCCAAGTCTTCCTATCTCATGGTTAGAACAATGGAATTCAGAGAAGTTAAGTAACTTTTCCCAAACCACACAGCTGTCGGCAGCTGGGCTGCCACATCATCCTCACGCTAACACGCACACACTCAATCCTCCCTTGCATTGTACACACACACGCACGCACGCACCGCCTTCTCTTCTCCATCTCGCAACAACTCAGCCTTTTTGAGATCCAGCACAAGTCTCCTCCCCCACAGTAGCACTCTGCCTTCAGCCAACCATGGCTTCCCTTTCCTCATTCTGAATCCTCCCGTCCCAACTCTATAGAGCCTGGCGGCTGTGCCGCAGCTTGCCGTTCATTTGCCACACCTGTTCCCAAGTTGCCAGCCTTTCTCCAGCACCTTCCAGGAGCCAGACCCCACCAGGCAACAAAGCTACTGCTGCAGCTCCCGAAGGAGTGAAGCCAAGCTCATCTCCCAACAAGACCGAGAGCACAGTCAAGGCAGGAACCTGGAGGCCCTGTATCTTCTTCTGTCTTGCGGCCAGCATTTCTGGATTCATGCATGACTCTGGAGGACTGCTTTCTCCCTCCAAATCAGCTGGCATCTCCCTGTCTTCCCAGTCACCTGCCAGTCTAGAAACCTAATTCCTTTCTGCCTCTAAGCAGGTGCTTTCTTGCCGTTCTTCTCTAGCCAGGCCTCCTGTCTCTGTGTCCTGCCTCAGGGAGAGGATGTGCAGCCCAGCAAGAGCCTGAAAACAAGTCCATTAGGTTCACCTCTGCTCTCTGCGGGGCTCCCAGGGCTGCAGTGTTTATCTTCCCTGCCCAGCACTTGGACAGATGGCTGGCATCTAATTCTGCAAGCAAAAAGCAGGAAAGCAACTATACCTGGATCCCTGGGTCGTGGGAACAAGAGCACACAGTTGCACTCAGTGCCCCAGAAAGGACAAGGTTCGGGCAGAGGTTAATGTAAAACCAACACTTCTCCTTCAGCTTGTTCCTCTGTCATACCGTGAACTAGCTCATGCACATGTGTGCAACACACACACACACACTATATATATATATGTATGTATCTCATACCACACACACATTATATATACCATACCACACATACACACACACACACACATATATATCATATATACACATACCGTAACACATAACACACACACATACCTTACTTGTTCTTCAGACAGAAGGAAGAAATGCACAAGAAGCCGGGATAAGGGACACAGGAACAACTAAAGCTGGTGACCCCTAACCCCCAAGGTGTAATTTCAGAGCCTCAGGCAGAACTAACTCTACCACCTGTCACCCACTAGGCCCTAAAAATCCTCATGTTGAGTCTTCCTTTGAGAAACAAATACAGGCAGACAGGGTTAGTTTTGGGCATGTTCCCTGGGCCTCTTCTAGGCTTAATGTCCTTTCCTCCCTCTTATTAATTTGCTCAGGAGAAATTACGGTGCCAGCCAGTGTTAATTACCTGGCTGGTCCATGGGTCACAGAGAGAGTCAGGTTCATGGGAACCAGGATGAAAGCAAAACAGGATTTCCATTAAGGATAAGGGCCAAGGCGGGCTGGTAATCGCCCATGGTAATAGGACTGCCCAAGGATACTCAGGACCCACGCACAGAAAAGGCCAGAGCCAACAGCAACTCAGGGGAAGACTCTCTGAGGTTGGGCCAAACTACTTCCTGCTCTTCCCTTACTGACCTTTTTCCACATCATTAGACTGAGGGCAACTAATACCTGAGAACCTTCTGGTCCACTGTGTCCCACAGAAGCTCATCCCTTCACATGAATGGTTCTCCCCACCCCCACCCCCCCATGCCCTGGCCTTGGCCTATGGCTACAAATCTTCCCACAGCTGCTAAAATGTGAAGAGTGGTGACTCATAGGAAACTGGACCTGGGAGCTCCAGGTTACCAAGCTGAGCCCCCCTGAAGGGCACTCACTTGGAGAGGCCTGAGAGAACAGCAGACTCACTGGCAACTTCATTCTCAACTGAGACCCTCTTCCTCCTGAGGAAATGCCAGTCCTTCTGTAGAGATGGCACAAAAATAAAGCCTTTCTCGAAACAGGGCCATGGCCTCATGCCCGCTGCACCCCAGGGTCAAAACTAATCCAAGACAAATCAAGAAGGAGGAGAGGGAGGCCCAGGCACAACCATTCCGTATGGCCCCTAGGAAACCCTCCTGTCAGGACCCAGCCTGACAGATTTACCAATAATACTTAATTCCTCCAAGGCCTTTTGGCTTTGAGAAGATCCTTAGGAATGGTAATTCTATGAACTTGAAAAAGGTGAGTGTTTGGATATTGAAGGGAGGAAGGGATGGTCTAAGGGAAGAGTAGGGGTGATAACTGTCCCAAGGTGGTTCGTGAGCCTACACAAGAGCAGTCAGACAAGCAAATAAGAGGAAAATCAGAGGCTGTATTTTGGGGATAACAGAGCCTACAGCACGCACTCAAAACTCAAAGAGGTCCCGAGATACTTTTTTTTTTTTTTTTTTTTTTTTTTTTTTTTTTTTTTTT
>NW_021604630.1:2365888-2453726 GCF_004785775.1 Grammomys surdaster
ACACACACACAAATAAAAATAAATGCTTTTTTAAGACAGATGCTTGGCTGGGCATGATAGCGCATGACTTTAATTCCAGCACTTGAAAGACAGAGGCAGGAGGATTTCTCTGAGTTCAAGGCCAGCTCAATCTGCATAGCAAGTTCCAGGACATGGCTACATAGAGAGATGCTGTCTGGAAAAAAGTAACCCCAAATAAACTCCTTTTTCCTCAAGTGAAACAAAAGTCCTTGCATAGAACCATGCCTTCCTGCCGTGTCTTGGTGATTAATAGTAGGAAGCTGTCATCACTTACCCACCTGGCACTACACTATCCGAATATAGGGAATCTGTACAGTGCTGTGTGGGAGTCCGAGTCTTCCTATCTCATGGTTAGAACAATGGAATTCAGAAAAGTTAAGTAACTTTTCCCAAACCACACAGCTGTCGGCAGCTGGGCTGCCACATCATCCTCACGCTAACACGCACACACTCAATCCTCCCTTGCATTGTACACACACACAAACACACACACACACACGCACGCACGCACGCACGCACCGCCCTCTCTTCTCCATCTCGCAACAACTCAGCCTTTTTGAGATCCAGCACAAGTCTCCTCCCCCACAGTAGCACTCTGCCTTCAGCCAACCATGGCTTCCCTTTCCTCATTCTGAATCCTCCCGTCCCAACTCTATAGAGCCTGGCGGCTGTGCCGCAGCTTGCCATTCATTTGCCACACCTGTTCCCAAGTTGCCAGCCTTTCTCCAGCACCTTCCAGGAGCCAGACCCCACCAGGCAACAAAGCTACTGCTGCAGCTCCCGAAGGAGTGAAGCCAAGCTCATCTCCCAACAAGACCGAGAGCACAGTCAAGGCAGGAACCTGGAGGCCCTGTATCTTCTTCTGTCTTGCGGCCAGCATTTCTGGATTCATGCATGACTCTGGAGGACTGCTTTCTCCCTCCAAATCAGCTGGCATCTCCCTGTCTTCCCAGTCACCTGCCAGTCTAGAAACCTAATTCCTTTCTGCCTCTAAGCAGGTGCTTTCTTGCCGTTCTTCTCTAGCCAGGCCTCCTGTCTCTGTGTCCTGCCTCAGGGAGAGGATGTGCAGCCCAGCAAGAGCCTGAAAACAAGTCCATTAGGTCCACCTCTGCTCTCTGCGGGGCTCCCAGGGCTGCAGTGTTTATCTTCCCTGCCCAGCACTTGGACAGATGGCTGGCATCTAATTCTGCAAGCAAAAAGCAGGAAAGCAACTGTACCTGGATCCCTGGGTCGTGGGAACAAGAGCACACAGTTGCACTCAGTGCCCCAGAAAGGACAAGGTTCGGGCAGAGGTTAATGTAAAACCAACACTTCTCCTTCAGCTTGTTCCTCTGTCATACCGTGAACTAGCTCATGCACATGTGTGCAACACACACACACACACACACACACTATATATATATATATATATATATATATATATATATATATATATATGTATGTATGTATCTCATACCACACACACATTATATATACCATACCACACATACACACACACACACACATATATATCATATATACACATACCGTAACACATAACACACACACATACCTTACTTGTTCTTCAGACAGAAGGAAGAAATGCACAAGAAGCCGGGATAAGGGACACAGGAACAACTAAAGCTGGTGACCCCTAACCCCCAAGGTGTAATTTCAGAGCCTCAGGCAGAACTAACTCTACCACCTGTCACCCACTAGGCCCTAAAAATCCTCATGTTGAGTCTTCCTTTGAGAAACAAATACAGGCAGACAGGGTTAGTTTTGGGCATGTTCCCTGGGCCTCTTCTAGGCTTAATGTCCTTTCCTCCCTCTTATTAATTTGCTCAGGAGAAATTACGGTGCCAGCCAGTGTTAATTACCTGGCTGGTCCATGGGTCACAGAGAGAGTCAGGTTCATGGGAACCAGGATGAAAGCAAAACAGGATTTCCATTAAGGATAAGGGCCAGGGAGGGCTGGTAATCGCCCATGGTAATAGGACTGCCCAAGGACACTCAGGACCCACGCACAGAAAAGGCCAGAGCCAACAGCAACTCAGGGGAAGACTCTCTGAGGTTGGGCCAAACTACTTCCTGCTCTTCCCTTACTGACCTTTTTCCACATCATTAGACTGAGGGCAACTAATACCTGAGAACCTTCTGGTCCACTGTGTCCCACAGAAGCTCATCCCTTCACATGAATGGTTCTCCCCCACCCCCCCATGCCCTGGCCTTGGCCTATGGCTACAAATCTTCCCACAGCTGCTAAAATGTGAAGAGTGGTGACTCATAGGAAACTGGACCTGGGAGCTCCAGGTTACCAAGCTGAGCCCCCCTGAAGGGCACTCACTTGGAGAGGCCTGAGAGAACAGCAGACTCACTGGCAACTTCATTCTCAACTGAGACCCTCTTCCTCCTGAGGAAATGCCAGTCCTTCTGTAGAGATGGCACAAAAATAAAGCCTTTCTCGAGACAGGGCCATGGCCTCATGCCCGCTGCACCCCAGGGTCAAAACTAATCCAAGACAAATCAAGAAGGAGGAGAGGGAGGCCCAGGCACAACCATTCCGTATGGCCCCTAGGAAACCCTCCTGTCAGGACCCAGCCTGACAGATTTACCAATAATACTTAATTCCTCCAAGGCCTTTTGGCTTTGAGAAGATCCTTAGGAATGGTAATTCTATGAACTTGAAAAAGGTGAGTGTTTGGATATTGAAGGGAGGAAGGGATGGTCTAAGGGAAGAGTAGGGGTGATAACTGTCCCAAGGTGGTTCGTGAGCCTACACAAGAGCAGTCAGACAAGCAAATAAGAGGAAAATCAGAGGCTGTATTTTGGGGATAACAGAGCCTACAGCACGCACTCAAAACTCAAAGAGGTCCCGAGATACTTTTTTTTTTTTTTTTTTTTTGGTTTTTCGAGACAGGGTTTCTCTGTGTAGCCCTGGCTGTCCTGGAACTCACTCTGTAGACCAGGCTGGCCTCGAACTCAGAAATCCGCCTGCCTCTGCCTCCCAAGTGCTGGGATTAAAGGCGTGCGCCACCACCGCCCGGTTGAGCTACTATTCGTTAAGTTCTGCTTCTGTGCTCTTTTCCATCATTGCCCCTGGATGTCTTAGTCCCTGTATCCTCACTTCCCCTTAAACGAGCATCGCTTCCCCTCCTGCAGAAGGAGAATGAAGCCTGTCATTCAATGGTTGGAGTATACAACGGCTCTGTTGTACTGTCTATCCGGCTCTCTATCCCTGCTGACGTCAAGCCCTGCTGGGGTCTCTGTCCCCGGGGAGACTGGACTGAAACACTCTGCTGTAGGAGGGGAAGGGGAATGTGGCAGGTGGGGTAGTCCATCTTGAACACTTAATGGAAACCCAGTCTCCATGTCCTGAACAGGACCTCACTAACCAGGGCCACTAGAGATTAAACATCTCCGCGAGTCAGGGCCTCTCGCAAGGGCCTCTCGCAAGCAGTTTCCCTCATATTCCAGAATTTTATAGCTCAGTGACGTTTCCCCTCACCAGCTTCAGCTGCCCAAATCCAGTAGCAGCAGGTTCCTCCTACCCCTATTCCCCCTTTATATCTACAGAACGGTGGGCGCACGCTGTGTGGAGGTCTCCAGGCCTGCATGAGAATAACCAGGTGCTCCTGCCCCCACAATGGAGTGGTGCTCAGAGGCTCATAAGGGAGGCGACTCCCAGTGGATAGGGCAGGCACATGAATAAGGAGCCGGACAGAGGGGACAGCCAGACATTATTTACCCCCATTGTCTCCGGCGTCGTATAAGTTTTACTACCGCAGCATTTTGCTAGGAACTCTGGGACCAAAGTGGTCTCAAATGCCCCAGAATTCCTGGGTAGATGGTAGTGAGGCTGAAACATCCGGCTCCTTCTCACACCTGATGCTGAAGCCTGAAGGTGACTCCCTGTGTCCTCCACAGTCCGCTTCATCGGCCTCACCGGAAAGGAGGGTCCTAAGAATCGCCTTTGGCAATGACTGCAAGCACAGGCAAACAACTCAGGAGCCTCTTAGACACCTCAGAGTGCCCTTAAACAGAGGAAGCTTATCTCAGAGCCAGAAGGAAAAGTGCTACACTGTGGGACGAGAGTTCATTTTACTCATTCACCCCAAAGAACACATTAGCATTTTGTCTAAGCTCCGCCCCACAGTTATCTAGCAACATCCAGGTATGCCTGACTCACTATAAAAGGGGCTGCTTGCCCCTCCTCTCTTGCCCTTGCCTTCTTCCTCCCGCTCTGTCCTCTGGCCCCTTCCCCACCCCCTCTCTCCTCATTCCTCTCCCCGCTCTCTCTCCACTTGCTATGGCCAGCCTCAACTCCTCCTCCTCCTCCTCTTCCTCCTCCTCCTCTCCTCTCTCTCTCTCTCTCTCTCTCTCTCTCTCTCTCTCTCTCTCTCTTTCTCTGTCTCTATTACCCTCTCAACCCCCCTCCTCATGCCCTGAATAAACCTATACTATACTATAGTATATTGTCATATGGCTGATCCCTCAGGGGGAAGGGATGCCTCAGCATGGGCCCACTGAGACACCCGTTCCCCACACCTGACTACACCTCCACCAAACATATTCCTTTTCTCCTTATATTTTTATAAACACAACAAACACCTACTGAGTACTAACTGCAAGCCAAGGACCATACAGAAGATCGAGGTGACAGAAGTAAGGGACACAAGGATCCATGTTCACCATGCAGAAGCAACAGAATGTGATAGGACAGACGGTGACAGATAGTTCAGCTAGATGTTCCTGTGGGCATAGAGGTGGCCAGTCCCCAAACAGGCGTTTTCCTGGAAAAAGAAACAGGCAAGCCCCAAGAAAGCAGAAGATGCACAGGCCAAGTCCTGAGACACCCAGCACCTTCCAGAAGAACAAAAGTCCTGAACAGTCATAATTTAGAAAAGATAGTCTTTAAGACAATGAGGATCACCTGGGCAGAGGCCATAAGTGGTCACCACTGTCACTGAGAAGACGACTAGCCTCAATGAGGAGTCTGCGTTGGAAGGCATAAGGGATGATGGACAACCGAGTCAACACATAGAAGTAGACCAAGTAAAGGGGCAGATCAGAGAGGGTGAAGGAGGAGAATCCACATGATGGGGGGTGGGGTGTCTGACTAGGTGTGGAAGCTGCAAATACCCAGCTTCTAGCTGGTACAGTAGGATGGACAGAGGGGCCATGAACAAAGTGTGTATGTGGGGGGGGGGGTAGGACCAGAAGCAGATTGGTGGGGAGTGACTTTATCGGTCAGCTTAGGGATGAGGATGCAGGGCAATGGGAGAGTATTTGATTAAGGCCCTGGGTTCGAGCTCCAGCACTGCAAACAGTAGCAACAGTGATCTATGATGCTGGAGGTGTGTGATAGCTTCACAGCTATGTAGCAGGTTTCAGGGCAGCCTGGACTACAGAAGATCTCCATCACAAACAAGTAAGACTAAGATCCACTTTGGACTTGCTGAGTTTGTGGGACAAGAGATTACAGAATTTTGGGTTCCTGCCTAGATCTGGGGGGCAGGGGGAGTGTCACAGATTTAACTATAGCAGCAAAATGAAGTGATAACTGAAGTGAGGCTCCTTGCCTTATAAATGATAACAGAGATATAAATCGCAGAGTAGAACTAGACATGATGGCTCTACAGCAATCCCAGTAGCTCAGGAGGCAGAGGCAGAAAGACTGTCACAAGTTCAAGGTCAGCCTGGTCTATGTAGAAAGTTCCAGTCTAGATATAGCTACATAGTTAAGACTTGTCTCAAAAAAAAAAAAAAAATCAGTTACTTAAAGGCACAGGTGACAGGAAACACAAGCCAGAGTTGGTTTTTAGATTCAGCTCTGTTCATCTGCTCTGCTAGTGACATCAGGACTCAGTTTCTTTCTGAGCTTTGGCTCTAACTTCTGCAGGATCCTGAAGCTGCCTGCCAAGCTCCCAGGTTTGCTACTTTCCCTCCAGATCCAGAGGAAAACCATCCTACTCCGAGATCCCCCAGAGGCAAAGGAAACTACTTACCCAGAAATGGCCAACAAATGCTTCCCACTGTCAGGGGCCTGAATTTGCTTCGCCCTCACCCTTAAACATTTTTCTGTGACTTGGCTCTGCTTGACTTAGGCCAAAGCTACTTCCCCAGACACAGCCTGATTTCCCATAAACACACAAACGGAAGAGGAGAATCCTGATATGAAAAGCAGGATAGCAACCCTATTATCAAAAGATAGCGTGTACATGGAGAAAACAGCCACAGTCAGTGTCACCAAGAACCATGAAGGATGCAGAAGGCTGCCCAAACTAGAGGTCAAAGGTCACTGTGGAGTTGCATTCGAGGTGTACAGGCTGGCGTTCCATCAGGAAACTCTTCCTGGAAATTATGATCTCTGGAGAGTAGTTGAGCCTTGAATATTTTTTAAAGGTTTATTTATATTTCTTGTATATGAGTGTTTGCCTGCATGCACATATCTCTGTGTATCACATGCATGCTTGGTGCCTGCAGAGGCAAAGAGCACCAGGTTCACCAGAACTGGAGGTACTGCCACCATGTGAGCCACCATGTGAGTGCTGGAAACCAAGCTCAGGTCATATGGAAGAACTACAAGTGCTCTTAACCGCTGAGCTGTCTTTCCAGAAAAACTATGTAGCTCAACTAGGCTGTGTCTTGTTTTGTCTCCTCTTGTTTTAAGATAAGGTCTTTACAATGTAACCCTGGCCAGCACGTTCTATGAAGACCAAGATGGCCTTGAACTCACAAAGATGGCCTGCCTCTGCCTCTAGAGATCTGGAATTAAAGGTGTGTGCAGCATAGGTCCCCTGACAGGCTCCCAGCATGCAAACACTTTAGCTGCAGCCTGTACTACTTGTCCCATTGGGAGACAGAGGGTGCTGGGTGGTGGGGCTGCCTATGGGTTACAGGCAAAGGCATGGGGATAGAGCCTGGTGAGCTTCGGGTGGCAGACATCAAGGGCAGAGAGGTGTGCGGCAGCCAGGAGCTCATGGAACCTGCCTCCAGAAGCCCTGACGAGCTGCAGCATCACCCTGACTTTGGATAACATCAGGATGTCTGAGAAAGTCTCAGCAGTGGTCCAGAATTTATGGTGCTCCAGAGATCCGAAGCCCTGAATCAGACCAAGGACCCATTGCAATAAATGTCTGCATGCAAAGCTGTCTGGGCAAAACAAAAACAAACAAAAACAAGTACTGGGTGATTCATTGCAGTGTCAACGTCATTTTGACAAATGAATATTTAATGAGGACGTGGGAAAGATTGGAGCCTTGAGGGAGCCATGCTGCCGCTTGGGGCCATACTGATGTGAATGACCTCTGCTGAGGAGGCGAGGTTGACTCCACGGCAGGCTTCAAATGGGCAGTTTAGGAGACAAGACCTAAATCTCTGTTTCCAAGAACTTGGCAAGTCCAGGCAAGTCCAGGCAAGTCCAAGCCTCAGAAGCTGCCCCGCTACCTGGCCTGAGGCAAGGACAATGGTTTCCAGACTTCCCCAGCAACAGTTTCCAGACTTCCCCAGCAACAGTTTGCAACACGCGCCCCCCCCCTCCTTCCCCAAGTCCCCAGCAATAGTTCTAGAATGTCCCTAGAGATAGAGCCAAGATTACGATAGAGGTCACCTACCCCTCCCCACAATTCTCCTAATCCAGCCTTCAGGCTTACTTCAGGATCTATCTTGGTAATGGGAGACCCCAGCATGCTGGACTTCTGCAGAATAAGACACTCTGCTTTTACATACTATGTGAGTCCAGGGTATCATTCTTCAGTGAATCATGGACCCATACACTGCCACCTGAGAGCATGGTGACATCTTGTCTGTGCTGCTGCCAAGGGCCACCATGTCTGGGACCATGAATCTACTACGGTGCTAGATCTGTTGATGTCTGTGCCCCACCCCAGCCAAAAGAAATAACAGCCTAGACAGAAAGTCATCAGAGAGAACTCTTAAAATTTGTGATAGGGATGCCTAAATGTAGCTCTCCACAACTGATAGGGTCTGGCAGAGGTGTGGGTAGGGAAGGATTCAGTTTTCCTTAAGGGCTGGCCAGCAGGAGTTTGACCATGCTCCTTTGAGTATACAGGCAACACAAACTGGACTTGGGGAGTGTGTGTGTCTCTCTCTCTCTCTCTCTCTCTCTCTCTCTCTCTCTCTCTCTCTCGTGGTAGGAGAGGTCCCAAGGTTACTGGTTAGAGGTCCCAGTGAAACTGGGAGGACTGGGAAATGAAGACGCTTGGGGTTCATGATGTAAAATTCCCAAATAATTAATAAAAATTATGAAAAATAAAAGGGTTGTACTATCATACTTGGGTCAGGCTTTCATTGATACCTGTGCATGAATGCGTGTGTGTGCACTCATGTGTGTTAACAAGCACACACACACACTGGCACTAGAATAATGGTGTTCCCAGCGGAGGTCTGGAAACAAGACCCAGAACACACATGCTGATGAGAAAAGCAGGATCCGGGGGAGACAGAGGATGAGGAAAGAGGAGCCCTAAAGGGACAACTCTCGAACATTGTCATCAAGATGATGGAACTGCTGGGGTCTCCAAGCAGGTGGTGACAAGCAGGTGGTGACATTGAAATTTAGAAAAATCTCTAGGTCTCTGTATGGAGTGAGAGTGAGAACAGAACACACTTAAATTTCAGGATTCAAGACACTGAGGCAAGTGGATCTGTGTGAGTTCCAGACCAGCCTGGTCTACATAGTAACACTAGTGCCTACATAATGAAACCCACCTTGTCTTAGAGAGAGAGAGAGAGAGAGAGAGAGAGAGAGAGAGAGAGAGAGAGAGATGTCTGGTCCCAGCAGAGATAGTATGAGAGCCAAAGTCATATTTTAAGTTTTAATTACTGTGCCTACAAGATCCATAAAACAAAATACCTCTAACCTGTGAGTCCCTATTGCCCAAGGACAGACAAACGCTTCCTAAGATGCTGGAGGCTGCATAGAAGATAACATTCTACATGTTTTCACTTCCCTAAACAAGCTTGGCTGACCCAACTGCACCCGATATACTTGATCACACCTGTGGAGATAGGTAGGCTGGAAGTATGTCAGGATACATGCTTGTTCCCATTGGACGAAAAACTGGGAAGAAAGAAGCTTTACCATTTTGACTTTATAAGCCTCCGGGCCAGCGTAGACATGGCCATTTTCTGGAAACCCCCAAATGGACCTGGTCAGAGTCCATCATCCTAGCTAGTATTTAATTAAAGGTTGCTTCAAATTTTCAAAATGGTGGTAGTGTTCTTATTCTTGCCCAGTGGGATTAACACTGACATTGGCCAGAGATGGGGTAGAAAGGATGAAGTAGGGTATTAAAGACATGAGATAGCACAGCCAGAAATGGGTGATGTGGGGGATACAGCAAGGGGTGCTGTAGATACAAGATCAGGCTGGATACCCTCAGTAGCCATCAGAGGTGAAGGTTTTTGAGAGCTACCCTGCCTTCTGACATGGAGATTCACAGTGCTGTCCCAGACCAGAGAACGAGCTATTAATTGTGGGAGGAAATTGCACATACACGTGTGGGAAATACTGTAGGCTCCAGCTGGCTCTGCAGGTGGGGAAAGGGGAGCTCAAAGAGGAAGGAACTGAAGGGGAGGGATGCCCCCAATGAAATGGGGCTTTGCTGTTTATAAAAACACAGGTGAACAAGAACGCAACCCGAAGGAGTAGCCAAGAGGAACAGGATCCCTGGTCTTCGTTTTCAAGGCAAATCCTCAGTGGATAGTCATTTTTCTTCTTGAAAGTGAACTGTCTGTAGTATACACTCCAAAAGCTTGAACCCCCGTGTCTCCTTGCTCCTAGTCCTTGGCTTTGGTTGAATGGGAGGCACTGAAATCCTTTCCATAAGAGGCCAGACCAAGTTGTACTCTTGGCTGCACTTCCTGGGACGGAGGAGGGGGTCCGCTCTTGGGGTGAAGAAGAGCGGGCTAAGAGGTTGACGAAGAAGATGGGGAGGAGGCAGGAAGAACAAACAGCTTTTCTTAAGGCTCCTAGAATACCGTCAGGAAAGGGAGTGGCCAAATAGCTAATCCACCACGGCCTTTGCTATGTTGCCCCTGGTCCTAGGGCTAGGAATGAGGGCTCTGGCCTGAATCCAGAGGACAGGATGAAAGAGGAAGGAAGCAGCATGCTTCTAAGACTGGCTTGGTCAAAGATGAAGGGGCTCTAGTTTAGAGAACACAGGCCACACCTGCCTGGGCCTACAGAAGCAAAACTTCTCTAGAGACTGCCCACGTTCAACCCCAAGTCAGAGATGCGGGAGTTTGAGTGGCAATGCTCTCTGCCATGGGAGCAGTGTGCTCTTCAGTTTCTGGACTCAGAAGAGGCTCAGGGGAGATCTCAAATCCCAAACTTCTCTACCGAATCACCAGGAGGTCACAAGGTCAAAAGCAGCCTTTTGCTCCTTCCTCCCCCTCACAGAGCACCAAGAATAACCTCCTGCTGTGGATGAGGGAGGGATAAAAAAAAGATTTAATTACAGTTTCTGTTTCTGACCTTGCTCCTCCACCCCCAGGAGCGCCATTTTTGGTGTCAACAAGAGGGCACGAGTCTAGCTGAAGACACAGGTCAAGGGACACAGCAGAAGATTCTCTTGGGATTGGAGAGTGATCTCCATGGACAAACCCATTCAAACCGAGGACAATCATGCTGGTAGAACCAGGAGCATCCATTCATCTCAGGCTACCTTTGTTCAGGCAAGATGGAAAATGTTTGTGAATCTTTAAAGGATAGGGGAGGTCTTTCTCCCAGAACCTCCCATTTTCAAATCTCACCTACACCGACTTCCACAGAACCATATTCTTGCTTCACTGTGGCCTGGACTGGTTCGAGCTCACTGTTTTTCACCTCCAATCCCAATGCCATCACATGTCACCTCATATGTGACCTGTCCTTCTCTGCGGATAAACACCACAGATTTTCCAGGTTGCCCACCACTCTCTGACATACGTACCCACTCTCTTACCCCCCACCCCCCGTTTCCAGAGGCTATTTAAAACTCCAAAGTCACCAACCAGACATTGAGTAGGACTAACACACCCTTAGCTACTACTATAAGCTGGTGCAGAGCAACTCCCAAGAGACCCCTTCAAATGTGGTCATCTGATGTTTCTGAACATACAACAAAAATGGTGGGGGTCAGGGAGCGTCTATAGAACCATGAGAAAATTCTCCTTCTGGCCTGAAAACTTACCCACTGGGGTTCTGATCATTGTCTTTGTTGTCTAAGAATTTTGCTTGGAATCCCTGCAGGAGATGGGAGGAGATGGAGAAGAAAATAAAAGCTTTTAGACAAGGGCCATCCGTGCCAAGAACACCTCCGGAGGTTCACAAGTGCTCACAAGACCATTAAAGGGAAGTCAGTGCCAATATCTCTGTTGACTCATTGAAATATTCCATCTCGGGGTTATTGCCATTGAAAACATCTCCTCCCTCTGGAATCTTCTCTGCACCAAGTATACAATTGCTTCATTCATCTCTTCAGAGGAAGCTGTCACCAAGGCTATGCTGCCGTCACCAGTGACTGGGCAAGATGACAACAAACCCAGCCTTGCCCACTGTGATACCAAGGACCAAGTTCTTGTGGTGTTTCTTCGACTGTGGGCTATATCCTTCTTTCTCCCAGTCCTGCCCCCATGCATCTTGCTCTCAAAAGGAATCAAGCAGGCAGGAGGGAATGGAAGTAGGACTTCCCATCCTGATCAGCATTTAGGGAGATTCACACAGGACACAACACATGCCAGTGAGAAAGAAGGGCAATCCTGTAATGTACCTTCTATGTGTGTGTGATCTTTACAATCTGACACTGGCCTTTTATAGAAGGAGAAGAGGAGGAAGAGGAAGAGGAGAAATGAGAGGAGGAGGAGGAGGAGGAGGAGGAGGAGGAGGAGGAGGAGGAAAAAAACTGCCAAAGGTCACAGTGGCAAGGGAGAAATTTGAACCCAAGTAGCTCCTACCAGTTAAATGTGGGCAAACAATTAAGGTTCTGAGTCTGGTCATGTGTTCTTTATACTGGGAAGACTAACACAGTTTCTCTATAACCCAGAGGACTGTAAGACAGGAAGTCAAGCCCTAAGTAGGACTGTGATATTCAAGTGTCAAAGGGCTGTGATCTCCAGAGGACAGGTCTGTGCCTCCAGCATTACATCAGTGGCTGACACATGGCCTACCCTCGCTTGGTGTTAGAGTGGAATGAAGAAGTGTGTGCCCATCCCACACAAAACCAAGGGGAGTTTCTGGTGGTCCAGAATGCTGAGAAAGGGTTGGTAATACGAAAGCCAGCCATCATGTGACCACTCACTCAGACTATGGACTAAGCACACATTTAGCCGGTGGGAATCAGGCAAGGGACCTCTAAGCTTAGCTAGATCAGTCAAACTCATTATCATCTTCGGAGGAGGAACTTGGGACCCTCTTGCAAGAGGTTAAGGCTAGGACTCAGGACCTATGTATAACAGCATACTTCACAGTGAGGGCTGACACAAACTTATGCAGTAGGGGTAGACCACCTCATGACATCCATCACTCCTGAGAAGGGCAATTCAGAGCTGGGCTTGGCTGATCTGAGAAGCAGAGTCCAGACAGGATTTGGTTAGTGACTGAGAAACAGATTTATGTTGCAGAGATTAGCGTTCCTAATTGATTTCTTTTATCGAGTAGGGAGGCTAGAGACTTTAACTGGGTTCCCGAGTCCCTCCGCAGTTCCTACTGTGCTGGGTGCCTGGAGAGCAGTTGACAGACACTCTAAGGAAATGAAGAAACAAGAGCACAGAGGAAGGTCAGAAAGTCCCTGCTAGTCGTCAGGATTGTGAGCGACACACACACACACACACACACACACACACACAGACACACACACTGGCAAGCTGGCCTGCTAGGGTACTGATACATCTGGGGGGCGGACAGAAGGCAACAGTTCAGGCAGGAAGGATTACACTCCGAAGCCACTTCTGTTCCTGAACAGCCTCAGCTCCACGCCGGAATCAAGCATGCACCACCGAACTGCAGAGCCTGTCAGCCTCACTCAGAAACACAGCAAGGCTGTAAGTCAGGGATAGGAAGAAGCTGTCTCGAGGTTTTCCTGCCCGGCTAGACAGAGGCAAGAACTGCCAGGGTCCCAGACTTGGAAAATCAAGTCTGTAGATGGGTTCTTTTGAGGCAGGGACTACGGTGGTGCTGAGCTGGGGTCCCACTGTTCCCTCCTAACCTCCCCTCCCAGCAGGCATCTTAGTGATGGATCTCCTGGGCCAAGCTGGCCAAGGCTCGTACTCAATAGCTGCCGCTTCAGGCACTGCCTGCGAGGCTGTGAGGCTGCGCTAGGGGAATTTTCCACTGCCAGGTTCCATTCAGCTCAAGCTACAGTCTTGACTGTTTACAGAGAGCAGGAAGGTGTAGCCACCCCCAGGGCACAGTCTAGGGTGGGAAGTGAGGGTAGGTAATGGGAGGTCTTGTGTGCCCTGGCCCTGACTGCTGTACCTGGAGTTCTGGGGTGCGTGGGAGGCACTGTACCAGGAGAGGAGCAGAGCCTTGGGTAAAGCACAAGGTACAGAAAGCCAGAGTGTGGCTGTCCTGCCTCCTTCCCTCCCTCCTTCCCTCAGATGCTCCCATGACTGGGACTGAGAGATGCCCCGCGTGGGTGAATGCTTCCCCCTTCCTGGCGCTGCGCCTCCCCCCTCCCCGGAACTGCCCACGCTCAGCAGCAGCTCTGCCATGCCCTCTGGGTAGTGTTTTTCATTCCAGACTTGGGATCCGGTGGTGGGAAGCAGGTAGGAAGCCATGTTTCTGAGGGTTAATGAAAAAATATATATATTTAGTGCTTACAGAAAGCCAAATATTGGGTTAGGAGCCAGGAATGGAGAGGGGAAAAAACCCAAAGCAAACAGCAGAGGGAAGAAATTCCTACTAAACAAGCTTTCTATTCATTCCTCTGATCCCAGGTGCAGAGCCTGCAGGGAGAACTCAGACAAAGTGTAGGACTTTAAGCCCCAAGCTCAGATTCTACAACACCCATGGGACTAAGAGGTGTGCAACTTCCCTACACCCCCCCCCCCCAAAATGTGTCAGTATCTGGTTGGACATAGCACCCCAAAGGTCATTGAGGTGGTTCTAAAACCCCTCTGGGCATAAGGAGGAAAAATAAACTGTTTCTCATTTGACCCTAAATGAGGAACACCACCTCTCTGGGCCTCATTGCTGGGAGCGGGATTGTGATCTCCCAGGTCATAGCAACCGATTCGTCTAGTTCAGCTTAGAGCAAGCAGTGATATCCGTAGTGCCCATCTGTGTAGTGGGGTCTGAAAAGAATAGACTCGTGTGCTTCAGCCTGCCTCTTGCCCTCAGCTTGCCATGTCTCAAGTCCTTCACAGAGCAAACCTTTAAGCTCTAAGCTAGAAACCTCTCAACTCCAGTGATATGCTTCTAGAATCTTCTCAGATCACTTCTAAGATCACAGTGGACCTGAGGGACAGCAATCCTTAGCCTGGCTAACTGGAAAGCTGGATAGCGTTTTGCATTCCAGGCTGGGGATCTGGTGGAATGCTGACTGATTCCCTAACAGGGAGAAGCCGATGGGTAGGTAAAGAGAGTGAGGAGCTAAAAAAAGAAATCTCCTCAGCTTCCTGGACACTTGACATGCTGAAGAGGTGGTTGGGAGAGATTGTGTCTCCATTAGAAGCAGAAATTGTATATCAAGGTAGTAAAGGAGTAGCTTCTGACCAGCCAGAAGAAAGACTGTCTCTCCTTTGCATCCCCACATCTCTTGACTCTCCCCTTTCCTTGAGGGTCCCCCACCAAGCACAAGCTTCAGAATCTGGGTACCCCCACATTTATCTGGGTACCTCCACACTTAACAGGGCACAAACATCAACCTGAGGAAACCTGGGACCTGCCATCTTGTATGCTGACTCTTTCCAACTCAAAAGAGCCCAGGCCTAGAGGTAGTCCTGTCTAGTGGTTAATTCCCCACCCACCTTTGTCTCTCCAGGCTTTAGCTCCCACTGGCAGGGACTCGCACATACACACACACACACACACACACACACACACCTTTCAGGTAGTTATGAGACCAAAATCTTGAGAGAAGCCCTGCAGAGCTAGCCACTGACAAAATTGCCAAGTAAGATGAATCCTCACGAACCTTCTCTTGTATTTCTTTAAGTTCCGTGAGTTGTGTTACCTTCCTTCAGATTTTTTAAAACTATAAATTGTCCCTACGTGGATCTAGTAAGTCACCACCTATCTCCTGGATTTGCCCTTCTGGTTTTCTCATCACCTTTGCTGCCTTGTGGGCCCTGGGCATGCCTCACCAAAATTAGAGACCTCAGCTGGGATCCCTAAATGACTTTCTTCCCTCTCCCTCCCTCCCTCCCTCCCTCCCTCCCTTCCTCCCTATCCTAGCCAGAGCATGGTTTCTAGAGTGTATCTGTCCAAAGTTGTCTCCCTCACCCGCATGCAATTTTGTACTAAATGTCTACCACCTAAAGGATAAAAATCTGAATTCAATCTGGAGCATTCAGAAGGTTTCCAGACTTGAAGTTGACGTATCTGCTCCCATCTTCCTGGTCCCCAGTCCTAAGAACTGTGTTCCATAAAAAGGCCATTGGCATTCCAGTTCAGGTAGAACAGCAAATCTCTACTCCTGCCACAAAGAAGTGGCGATACTCAATAGATGATTGGGCTGAAAAGGAAGGTGAGCTTCCTGGAAGGCGGATGGAGGGCCATGGAGGGCTGTGACAAGAGATTATTTGAAGGACCAGGCATGGAATCGCATTTGAAAAGAGAGGGACTGGTTAAGCACCAGGAGCCTTCTGGAGAAAGATAATGCTCTCTGTCTCTGTCTCTCTCTCCCTCTCTTCTCTCTCTCTGTCTCTCTGTCTCCCCCCACCCCCCAGAACTCATTCTATAGACCAGGCTGACCTTGAACTCCCAGCCTCTGCCTCCAGAGTGCTGGGATCAAAGGCATGTGCTACCACCACCAGACTAATGTTCCCATTCTCACTCTAGGTCGATCGATAACTCTCCAAGGAGCTCTAGCCCCTGTCCATCACCCAGGAGCATTCATTTGGAGAAGCATCTAGGTATTCATTTCTGACTAGTGTGCATTTTAATATGTTCATTTTACATTCATACAAACATTTACTCTTCAAAACAAAAAAGGTTTCCCGGAGACAGGAGGCCGGAGGAAGATGCAGCTTTGAGATTGTGTGAGCCGAGTCGGATGAGCTAAGAGAGTGAGAGGAACACAGGCTCACGAGGAGGAAGCCACCCACCCACAAGTTCCACTTCCAGATGGGCATCAGTCTAGCACAGGATATAGAACCATGAAACAACATAGGACTTTTTTCCTGGAATGAGAGGTTAGGAAGAGCTTCCAAATAGAAGCAACCACAAAACTACCAACTGCACCTTGAGAAAAAAAGAAAAATACACACACACACACACACAAACATATGCACACACAGAGTATGTAGGGCGAGGGGGAGAAGTGCCTTTCAAGATCTACAAATGACATTCTACAATACACACAATGAAGTCATCTAAGGCTTCCTTGTTAGGGAGTGGTAAAATCAACCACGGGGAGTCATTCTAGCTGACAAGGGTTTACAGAGTAGTGTAGAAAAGGCCTTCACATACATTTCTAGCTACACAGCACCAAGGCATAGGAAAGGCAGAATAGCTGTTTAAGATGTGTAATTACTATTACATGAAAACAGGTAGAAATGGACTGTGTGAAAAAATGTAAAAAGGGGAAGGAGCTGCAAAAAAGAAAAAAGAAAAAAAAAAAAGAACCCATCGGAGATCTGAGCTGTAAAACTAATCAGTGATTTTCTTAAAGGTCAGCCTTCAGGTTAAACTCTAGATTGTATGCAGTCAAAGAGGGGGAAAAATTGATGAAACTATCAGTTGGAAGACAGCATGGAAAAAAATCTCATTCAAAACACAGAAATGGAGCACAAAGAAGCCAAGAGGGTACAGGGTGAAAGACAGACTTTGGCATTAAGTGTGTATTGAGAGAGCCAAACTCTCCCCCACTCATCTCCTCCAAAAAGATTTAGAAGCCAGGAAGTGTGGTGGCTGCCTCTAGTCGCAGCACTCCAGAGGCCGAGGCAAGTGGGTCTCTGTGAGTTCGAGGCCAGCCTGGTCTACAGAGCAAGTTCCAGGACAGCCAGGGCTACACAGAGAAACCCTGTCTCAAAAAAATCCAAGGAAGACTCTAGAAGGAGAAAAAGGAAAAAATAGCCATAAGGTTGTTTTTTTTTTTAAATAAACTTGGTTTTTGTTTGTTTGTCTGTTGTTTGTTTGTCTATTTAGCATCTGACCTCTTTTACTTTTGTAAAGAGATTTATTTAGGTGGCAAACTAGAGACCAGAGTCACTGACCTCTCAGAGCAAGCAGCAGGTATCCTGGGTAGACATAGGTTATCAGGACTCTGGCTGGATTCTACCATATAGCTAGTCATCCTCCAGGCTACAACACAAATGAGATATCTGTAGAGAGTCCTTGCCTTTCACTGGTATCTTGATGATAACAGCAACTTCCTGATTCCATGGACTACAGGGAGAGTATAATCTGAAAGTTAGGTTCTCCTACTCAACTTCCTCTCCAATGTTTCTGTCAGCATCTGCGGATGTGAGTTCATACCACCAGAACTCATGGAGAGCTGGGCCTGGTCTGAACACATAGAGCTCTGGGAGGCAGAGACAAGGGCATCCCCAGTTAGCCTGGCATACATAGCAGTAAATGGTGAGAGACCCAAGATGATCTCAAGGTGGAAAGGCAAGAACCACTACCTAAGGCTATCCTCTGGCCCCAACATGGGTCTCTTGGGATATTCATACTGGCACTAACATACACCATACACACATATCACACACAGAGGGACTTTTTCTTAATAATTAATTTATTTTTATTTAATGTACATTGGTGTTTTGCCTGTATGTATGTCTGCATGAGAGTATCAGATATTGGAGTTACAGACATTTGTAAGCTGCCGTGTGGGTTGCTGGGAATTGAACCCAGGTCCTCTGGAAGAACAGTCAGGTTCTTAACAATTGAGCCATCTCTCCAGCCCCCAGACTTTTCTTCAAATATGTCTTCCAAGAATTCTTGTATTGGAAAGGATCCCAAATTCCTATATTGGAAGGTATTTGGAGGTAAGGGTCAGCCTTTGAGCACAGAGGAGGTGAAATGAGGAAAAGCCCCGTGAGGACACAGGTGACTTTATCATCTCATGACCCAAGCTGGCATGATTCTTTCTTCTCCACATGTGGAGCCCTTGGCTGAGTCATGATGCAGCAACAGGGTTCTTATCTCTGTACATAGTTCAGAAGCTGAGATGAGGAGTGTGGGAAGCTATCCTTATCACATCATTGCCATTAACAAGTCTGTGCGCATGCGCTGGAAGGTTTTCCCGCCTTTATTAATCTGACAGTTGGAACACGTCATGTGGCCTGAGGCAACAGGAGCCCATCAGAGACTGCCACGTCCCAGGCGAGCTTAGCTTTCTATATAAGGGAAGGGTTTTAGGCCCTTGGGGTCCCTCCTCGTTTGTGAAGCTTATGCTCTCCCTCTCAAGATGCATTAAAGCTTATACTGCAGAAGGATCCTGAGTGTGCCGCGTCTTTCCTGCTGGCGGGAGGTTGCGCGGGACAGAGGAGACTTGCAAGTTTCAAGACAGTCTAGGAAATATAACAAGAACATAATCCAAAGAAAAGAAGGAAGAAGTAGGCTGTGGTGTTCTTTAATATCAAGAACACTTGTCTAGCTCAGTCAAGACCCTGTTTCGATACCCATCCATGTTCTTAGAGGCGAGAGGAGCATGCTTCAAGAACAGTGAGCTAAATAAGTCTTTATTCTTTATAAATTACCTCATATATTTTGCTATAGCAAAATAAAGTACATTAAGGCCAGGAGTGCCTCAGTAAGTAGAGATACCTGCTACCAAACTTGACGACCCGTGCTTGATCCCACAGACCCACATTGTGGAAGAAAAAAAAAACTCATTCTGCAAAATGTTCTTTAACCTCTCCATATGTGCACTGTGACATGTGTGCACACAAGCACACACAGAGAAACCTGCACATACATGTTCACGCAAAATAAATGTAATAAAAAAAAACAAATTTTAAGAAGGAAAGTACAGTAAGATAGCACATTACTCCCCCTAGAAAGATAACATCTAGCCGGGCAGTGGTGGCGCACGCCTTTAATCCCAGCACTTGGGAGGCAGAGGCAGGTGGATTTCTGAGTTAGAGAGTTCGAGGCTAGCCTGGTCTACAGAGTGAGTTCCAGGACAGCCAGGGCTATGCAGAAAAACCCTGACAAAAAAAAAACAAAAAAAAAAAAAAAAAAAAAAAGAAAGATAACATCTTTCTAGATTTGTCCTGTTGGTGACTGATAGACATATACGGGTTATATTTGAAGGTCTAATACTTTTTGCAAAAGGAAAAAAAAAAGAATTATAAGACAGTAGAAAGAATATCGGGAAGCTGTACAACTAGCCCAAGACATCCAATTTTCAAATAATAGAATTCTAGAATTGCCTTTAATCCCAGCACTTGGGAGGCAGAGGCAGGCAGATTTCTGAGTTCGAGACCAGCCTGGTCTACAGAGTGAGTTCCAGGACAGCCAGGGCTACACAGAGAAACCCTGTCTTGAAAAAACAAAAAACAAAACAAAACAAAAAGAATTCTAGAATCAAAACTCAGGAGAAACTAAGGAAAAGAAATCATGAGGGAAATAATCCAAGAAATGTTGTCAGAACTAAAGCCATCTACGTATGAGCTGAAAGAGACCGCGTAGCACCGAGAACAAAGGGAGATATTAGACACTGCTATCGTGCAGGTTCTTTTTTCTTTCTTTTTTAAAGATGTATTTATTTTGTGCATATGAGCATACTGTCATTGTCTTCAGATACACCAGAAAAGGACATCAGATCCCATTATAGTTGGTTGTGAGCCACCATATGGTTGCTAGGACTTGAACTCAGGACCTCTGGAAGAGCAGACAGTGCTCTTAATCACTGAGCCATCTCTCCAGCCCACTATAGTGCAGATTCTTAATGTCCTCCAAAGACTCATACACTACAGGCTTGACCAACAGTGATGCTGCATTGGTGGTAGGAGTATGGAACCTGTGGGAGGTTGGAAACTGATCCAAGAAAGTCATTGAGGGTGAACCCTTGAAGGGAGTACTGGGACCCTGACTCATTCTGTTCCTCTCTGTTTCTTGGTTACCATGAGGTGGACCAATCTCTGTTTGTTCCCACCATGATGGACCTATCACCTCAGGGCCAAAGCAACAGGGCCAAGCAATAGCACTGAAATCTTCAAAAATATGAAGCTAAGTAAGGCTGAGAGACTAGTTGAGAGCTTTGTAGCATATACGGGGCTCTGGGTTTTTATCCCGACACAAAACAAAACTTTATGGAGAGCTTGGGGCCAACTTTTTTTTTTTTTTTTTTCGAGACAGGGTTTCTCTGTGTAGCCCTGGCTGTCCTGGAACTCACTCTGTAGACCAGGCTGGCCTCAAACTCAGAAATCCACCTGTCTCTGCCTCCCAAGTGCTGGGATTAAATGCGTGCGCCACCACCGCCCAGCTAACTTGACTTGTAAAATAAGAAAATCAGGGGGCTAGAGAGATGTCTCAGTGGGTAGGAGCAATTCCTGAACTTTTAGAACAGAGTTTGGTTCCCTGATGCCTAATACATCTAAAAATAAAATAAAAAGATAAAATAAAATAAAGGAGCTGAACATTGGACATGGTGGTACATGTCTGTAACCCTAGCACTTGCAAGAGTGAGGCGGAGGGCCGTTTCTGAGTTTAAACCAGCCTGGGATTCACATCCTGTCTTAAAAACAACAAAAAATTACTAACTACATTTTCTTCCTCTAGTATTTTGACACAATGAATAAAATATCAAAATATTGAGCATTAAGGGAAAAAAAGGCACTGCACATTTCTAAAATAGGAAAAAAATAAAACATATTTCACATGTGAAAATATAATACTTGTAATGCAGTATGGGCAGTCAGAATGCCATTTGACTCCTAGAAAGGCAGTCTGTGGGCCGGGGATGTGGTTCATTGATAGAGCGCTTGTCTACTCACAGAGAAGGCCTAGCGATGCATAAACAGCCTGTGGGAGAGACAGACCTGTAGTCCCTGCACTCTGGAGGTGAAGGCAGGAGGGTCAGAAGTTCAAGGTCACCCTTAGCATCAAGTGCAGTTCAAGCGTCTCCTTGTGAGACCTTGTGTGAAGGAGAACAACAGAAAACTAAACAAACAAACAAAAAAAGTAACATTGTAATCTAGAAACAGTGAGACATGGCCTCAAAATTGTAAATAAATAAATAATTTCTAACCGAAACTCACATTCAGCTAAAATTCTAATCATCTGGAAGGATAGAGGAATTATTTTTTTTTTCAAGTACAAAATGTTTATCTAAGTATTATCTCTAGGGAAGCCGCTGAAGGGTGTGACACACACAAAAATAAAGAAACTAATCAAGAAAGAGGAAGCCAGGAGATACAGAAAGCTACGCCCGGAAAGACGAGATATCCAGACAATGGCTGCATAGAGGAAGGAACTAGACCAGAAGGCTGCAGGAAGGATGGACATAATATAAGATAGAGCAGAGATACCAAAGGGAGACTTTGTAATAAGAATAGAAAAAAGCAAGCAAATAGAAGGGAAAGCAAAGTTATGCACGTAGGTCAGGGCCAGCCTGAGCTACCAAGTGAGTTCCAGGCCAGCCCTGGCTACAAAGTAAGACTCTCATCTCAAAAAACAACAAACAATAAAATAAGATAAAATAACTAAGCCAGGCATGGTGTGGCATGTGACTTTAATCCCAGAACTCAGGAGGCAGAGACAGGTGGATCTCTTGAGTTTGAGGCACAGAAGAGAATATCCACCTAAAGATGACCAGGTCACACCTCCAACAGGAACTTAAGCAGGCCCATGAGCACAGAATTTACAAAAGAGCCAGTCAATGGAGATGGAAAAAGTCGAAAAGTTGCTTCTCAAAAAAAGAAATGAGAGTAGGCTGTTGGTTTTGTTGCGTTTAGGAAGTCTGATACAATCCAATCTTAACTGTAAGTATATGAACTGCAAATAAAGTTAAAACCAGTCAGGCATGGTGCTATCCATTCCTAATTCCAGTACTCAGAATTTGGAGGCAGGAAGATCGCAAGCAAGTTTTAAGATAGCCTGGGCTATACAGCAAAACTCTGTCTCATAAAAAACAAATGGTAGGTTATTGGGATGGCTCAGCAGGTAACCCCACCAAGCAATCCTCAGGACCTATGTGGTGCAAGAAGGAAACGGACTTTTGAGAGCTATATCTTCACATACATAAATATAAACAGCAAGACATGGTGGCATTCTCCTTCAGGTCCAGTAATAAGGTGGGAGAGGAAGGCAGAGCTCTGTGATCCTAAGGCTGATCTCGGCTACATAGAACTACAGTTCTCAACCTTTGGGTCTCGACAAACCTTTGAGGGGGTCGAATGACCCTTTCACAGGGGTCACCTAAGACCATCAGAAAACACAAATATTTACATTACAATCCGTTCACAGTAGCAAAATTACAGTTACGAAATAGCAACAAAAATAACCTTGTGGTTGGGGGGGTCACCACAACACGAGCAACTGTATGTATCAAAGGGTCACAGCATCAGGAAGGTTGAGAACCACTTGACAGAGTTTCAGGACAGCCGGGGCTACATAATAAGCCCTTGTCTCAAAAATAAATAAATAAATAAATAAATAAATGCCAGAAAAAATGCTGGTCCTTTCCAAGAGGGAATTAATAAACCAGACAAGTATCCAGCAAGTGTCTGATCAATAAGAAGGAAAGCGTTCAAATGTCATTAGGGAACAAAACTACAGTCCCTACTCACCCAAAAGAGTTTAAAACACTGCCTACAGCTTTGTTCACTTAAAAGTTCAGATGAAACACATCTCCGGATAGCAATAAACTACCAAAATTGACCCAAAAATAGTCAAACTGAAACAACAGCTATTAAAATTCTGCATTGCTAATCGAGGTATCCGTTCCAGGTGGTTTTAGAAACCTTTTTCTTAAACTTTCAAAGTATAAATAAACACGTTCTTAAACCAATGTTTTCAGTTCCTGTGTTGGATGTTCTCCTAAATCCTTTTTCTGGTGAGATTTTTCTGTGGGACACAGGAAGCTCCACCACAGCCCACATTTTCCAGCTATGACAAAACTCCTCTTCAGTCCTGTGAGGGGCCTGCCCTGCGGCTTTGAGAGTCTTAGGACAGTATCCTAGCACAGGGCTCCGTCCGAATCCAGCCTGTATGTGACATTCTGCCTTTCAGTGTGAGCCGTGGCTTTCGGCATCTCTGTCACTCGTCCTTTCCTAGCATTAGACTTAAAGAACAACAGAAATTCATTCTCAGCTTTCTGAAGGCCAGAAGGCCAGAGGAACATGGTGGAAGACTAGTTCCCTCTGAGAGCTATAGGGGAAACCTGCTCCAGCCGGTTGTCTTTGCCACTGCCGGTCCTTAGACCCTCTCTGCTTTGCAACTACATGCCATCTCTGAAGATGTGGCTGAATCCAGATTTTCCTACATTTTTTACTTTTTCCCTGTGTGTGTGTATGTGTGTGTGCATGTGCTTATATTGCATGAGTATATACAAATTTGCATGTGTGTGAGACACATGAACCCAAAAGTCTCTCACACCCCAGTGTATATATGTATGTATAGGCAAGCATGTTCATATACATTGTATATACACACACACAACTTTATTTTTTTTTAATTTTTTGTTTTGAGACAGGGTCTCTCTATATAATAGCCTGGCTGTCATAGAACTCTCTACATAGACCAGGTTAGCCTTGAACTCACAGAGATCAGTCTGCCTCTGCCTCTGCCTCTGCCTCCAGAGTGTTGGGATCAAAGGTATATGCCACTATGCTTGGCTTGTGCTCACACAATTTTTAAATGTTAAAAAAAAAGAAAAGAAATAGATCTCAAAGGAATGGCTTGCCCACTTTTCCCTTTCTCATGGGCTATACCAACAGGGCACTGTTCAGGTTTGGCCACATAGATGAAGTTGAACACTTTGGGAGGTGGCAGAGACACAGGGACCTCCAAACAACCACGCAAAGCACAGCTGGCCCACCAGCCTGGACCATTCATTTGAAACTGACAGACAGTTCCGTTGTATTGAGTCTGGTGGATTTGTATTCTCTTTCACTTTCTCGTTGCCGTAGGGGCTCAGCCTTCACCTTAGCAAACAACATCTAGCACGCTTCTTTCTGATTATTTACATCTATCTCAAGAATTTACTGTTTGGTCCGCCAGGTGGAAGGATGAGTCCCTGTTCTCCCAACACTTGGGAGGCTGAGGAAGGTCAACAAGTTCCGTGTCAGCCTTCGCTACATAACCAATCTGAGGCCAGCCTGGACTACATGAGACACTGTTATTAAAAACAAAAAACAGCAGGGCAGTGGTGGCGCACACCTTTAATCCCAGCACTTGGGAGGCAGAAGCAGGTGGATTTCTGAGTTCGAGGCCAGTCTGGTCTACAGAGTGAGTTCCAGGACAGCCAGGGCTACACAAAGAAACCCTGTCTCGAAAAAACAAAACCAACCAAACAAACAAAACAAAAAAGAAAGGAATGGAGAGAGAGGAAAGAGGAAGGAGGGAAGGAAGGAGGGAGGGAGGGAAGAAGAAAGGGAAGGAAGGAATCTATTGAAGTGTATTGCCTGTTTCTTTTTTGTTTTGTTTGTCTTGAGACAGGGTCAACTAAAGCCCTGGCTGGCCTGGAACTTACTGTGTAGACCAGGCTAGCCTCTAACTCAGATCTGCCTGCCTCTGCCTCAGAGTGCTGGGATTAGAGGCGTGAACAACCATGTCCAGCTTTAAGCTCATTTTCTGTCACTATGATAAAACATTCTGACCAAAAGCAACTCGGGGTGGGGTGGGGTTGAAGGGTTTATTCAGTTTGTGCTTCCACATTACAGCACATCACCTTCGGGGGTGAGGGCAGGAACCATGGAGGGATTCGGCTTACAGCTCATGATCATGCTAGACTTCTTATATAACTGGCCCAGAGATGCAGCCACCACAGTGAGCTGGGCCCTCCCATGGCAACCATCAGTCAAGACAATGTCGAGTCGCTGCCACAGGCCACTCTTAATCAAAGTGATTCTTCAATTGAGGCTCCTTCTTCGAAGGTCACTATACTTTGTGTTGCATTGACAATAGAGGCAGGCAGACTGTGACTTCATGGCCAGCCTGGTCTCCAGAGTGAGTTCCAGGCTAGCCTGTCACAAAAACAATAACAACAAAAAAATAAATAAAATGAAACTAAGCCAGGCATGGTGGTACATGTCTGTAACCACAGCATTCCGTAGGCAGAGGCTGGTAGGTCTCTGTGAGTTTGAGGCCAGCCAGATCTGCATAGCAAGTTCCAGGCCAATCAGAGTTATGTAATAGGACCTTGTATTTTAAAAAAAAAAAGGCAACTGATAAGTGAATAAATATAATTCATATAACAAAATAGTATTTAAACATAAAAAATTTAAGGGTAGTCTGATCTATGTAGTAAGTGCCAGGCCAGCCAGGTCTCAAAAAAGAAAAGCCCTAACACGTGTATAAAAGGGAAGTCTGAGGCAGCTGTGGGAGCAAGCCAGTAAGCTACACTCCTCCATGGCTTTTGCCCAGTCCTGCCTCCAGGGTTGAGCAGCTTGTGGTTTGGCCTGGCATCTCTCAATGATAGTGTGATCAGAACATGTAAGGCAGATCAACGCTTTCCTCCCCATGTTATTTCTGCTCATAGTCTTTACCACAGTGGCAGAAAACAGACTAGGAACACCTATGCACAAACCCCTGGGGTCTGAACTCCATTGCTCAGCAAACCACATGGTGGTATAATGGTGATATGTGCCTAGACTCTAGTGCTGAAGAAGTGGAGGAAAGAGAATCCAGAAGGTCTTGAGGTCATTTCCCACTACATAGCAAGTTTGAGGCCTGTCTGAAAAAAGTGAGACTCTGTCAGAAAGAAAGGGGGGCAGGTCTTATCCAAATATGGTGATGTATCTTTAATAGCACTCCGGAGGCAGTGGAGAGTGGATCTCTGAGTTCCAGGCCATCCAAGGCTGTCTTACAGGCACACACGGATGCACACACAGTTTTTAAAAGGTCTGGAGAGATGACTCAGTGGTTAAGAGTACTTGTTGCCTCTCTCAGAGGACCCAGATTTAGTTCCCAGGACCCACATAGTGGCCGACAACCTTACTCCATTTCCACAGGGTCAAATGTCTTCTGACCAGGCACCAGGCTCTGATGAGACACACATGGATATGTGCAGACAAGACACACATGTGTAGAATAAACATAAAAATGTTTAGCTGTCTTTTTTTTTAAAAGGGAAGTCTTGGAACTAGAAATGTAACTCAGTGGTAGAATACAGGTTTGACACACCAGGCTGTAGGTTCAATTCCCAGCACTCCCTTCTCCTAAAGAAGAAATCAGGGGATATCTGAGACTAATTAAAAATACAACACATCAAAATTTACAACACACAGCTAAACTACGGCTTAGTAGGAAACAGGCTATGAAGTGCTTGTATTCTAATTCCTACTTCAAGAAAAAGACTGCAGGGCAGTAGTGTCTGTATAGCTCTGGCTGTCCCGGAACTCTCTGTAGACCAGGCTGGCCTCAAACTCACAGAGATCCACTTGCCTCTACCAGGATTAAAGGCATGCACCACTATACCAGGCTACTAAGTGTTTTGTTTGTTTGTTTGGGGTAATTTGTTCTGTTCTGTTCTGTTCTGTTCTGTTTTTCAAGATGGGGTTGCTCCACGTAGCCCTGGCTGTCCAGGAACTCTGTAGATCAAGTCAGCCACTAACTCACAGAGATTCACCTGCCTCTGTCTCCCAAGTTCTGGGATGAAAGGCATGTACCACCACTGCCCAGCTACTATATATTTGTTAATACAATGAATTTGACAATATAAATGAACTGTCATGGGACTGGGGAGATGGCTCAGTCAATAAAGTACTTGTTACACAAACAAGAAGACCTGAAATTCATCCTAGCATCCACATAAAGAGCTGGGCAGAGTGATCTGTTCCTGTTATCCCATAAAGACTGAGGAACAGAGGTAGCCTTCTTCGGGCTTGGTGCCCTGGTTGAATCTGTGATCACCAGGTTCAGTGAGAGACCCTGCCTAAAAATTAATGTGGAGAGAGATGGAAGCTATCCAATATCTACCTGTTGGTCTCTATACCCAGTCATACCACACACAAAAACATGAACATATGTGAATTAACTATCATAAGTCCCCTCTCTTGTTAACTTGACACCCAAACACATGACTTTGAACCATAATAGTCCACCCTGGTCCCAAAGGCTCGTGGCCATCCCATAATGTAAAATGAATTAATTTCAACTTCAAAAGTGACCAGTGTTGGGGCTGGAGAGATGTCTCTAATATCCACTTCTAGCCTCTAGCGGGGACCAGGCATGTATATAGTCCAGACACATATGCAGGCAAAACATTCACACACATAAAATTAAATTTAAAAAAAGTCACTGTTGTTGACCATTCAAAAGTCCAAAGTCTATTCTGAGTCTAAAGACTCTAATTATGAACCCCCCTCAAAACAATGAAAACACAAGTTAGATACTTCAGTATACAATGACGCACAAACATCCCCATTCCGAAAGGGAAGGACAGGGACACAGCAAGAGAAAATTGTACTGACAAATGACCAAAACCTAGTTAGGAAAATCAATCAGCAAAGCTCTATATTAGTGTTGGTGGCCCTTAGTGGCCTCGTCTGGGTTTGCACAGCCTTGGGTAGCTCTGCTCCTCCAGTCCAGCCACTGTCTGCAGCACACACAGCCTCTCCCTTGGGTGACTCAACTCTGTGCCTACAACTTTCTTTGATGGATAGCTCTCCGCCCAGGCATCACCAACAGTCTGGGCTACCCATCACAATTCATGCTTCCCCTTCACAGTTTCGCAGCCCACTAGGGAGCTCCATTTTGGAAATCTTACACACTGGGAATTCATCCCACTTAGACATTGGCATCTCAGTGAGGGTTACTATTGCTGTGGTGAAGCACCACTGTTGTAGGATACTTATTCTGCTACACTGTATTCACAGTGGAGCTCAGTGATTAGGCAGTAGAAGAGGAGGTGGAGCTAGGAGAGAAAGAGAGGAAGGGGAGGGGAGAAATGAGGAAGGGGAGGAGAAGGAGGAGGGCATTAGCCATGGAGAACCACAGATGGATCGAAAGCTGTCCTGGGTAGCAACTTCTATCAAAAGGTTAGATATTGGGTAACACCTCTAAGTGTGTGGGCATCTTGTTGATTGAGCATTTCTAAATATATAAATCCTTTAGATAATCATTAAGCTTTAAGAGTCTTCATTCTACCAGATACTGCTAGGATGGCAGATCTTGTCTGGGGTTCAGTGGAGCTTTGTAGATACAGCATGGGTCTAGTTGTGGCACTCCTGGCCTCTGGCCACTTCTAATGCAGAACATAGCCGCCAGAGCTAAGCAGAGCCACCCCACCGATTAGATAGCCACCTATACTGTGGCATTTTCTAAATATAACCCCTACACACCACAACCAAAGCAACTTGGGGAGGAAAGGGTTCCACATCACTGTTCATCATCAAAGCAACTCAGGACAGGAGCTTTAGCAGGGCAGGAACCTAGAGGCAGGAGCTTATGCAGAGGTCATGGAAGAGTGCTCCTTACTGGCTTGCTCTTTATGACTTGCTCAGGCTGCTTTCGTACAGAACCTAGGACCACCAGCCTAGATGTAGCATCACCCACAATGGGCTGGCCCCACCCCCATCAATTACTAATTAAGAAAATGTCCTCCAGCTGAATCTTATGCAGGCTCTCCCTCCCCCCCCCCCCAACTGAGGCTCCCTCCTTTCAGATAACTCTAGCTTGTGTCAAATTGGCTAAAAACTAGCCAGGACAACTGACCCCTCAACAACTGGGACACACATCACTGTTAAGCCATAATCTTTTCTTTCTTTTCAACCCAAAGATCACACATTAACATCAACATCATAATATAAATATTTTACTAACTTTTCAAGTCCCACAGTCTTTCCATATTCAAATACCTTAAAATTCAGTCTCTTTATAAATCCAAAATCTCTTTTAAAACCTAAAAATCTCTTTTAAAAGTTTAGTGTCTTTGCCTGGAGAGATGGCTTAGTGGTTAAGAACACTGCCTGCTCTTCCAGCAAATCCAGATTCAATTCCCAGCACCCAGATGGCAGCTCGGAACTGTCTGTAACTCCAGTTCCAGGGTATCCAACACCCTCACACAGACACACATGCAAGCAAAACACCAATATACATAAAATAAAAATAAATAATTTTAAATTTTAGTCTCTCAACTATGGGCTCCTGTTAAGTCAAAAATAAGTTAAATACTTTCTTACTTCAAAGGGGGAAGAACCAGGGCACAGTCACAATCTGAACAAAACAAACCCAAATTCCAAAAGTCTAAATCACTCAATGTCCTGCTCTCTGGGATTCACTCACGATTTCCTGGGCTCCCTTCAGGGACTCCAACCCTGCCACACAGTGCCAGGCCTCAGCTGCTCACCGTTGACCCCTTCATGCCTTCAAAGCCAGGACCTGGGTGACTCTTACACTGCCAAGTTCAGCTTCACACGGAGCTACAACACTGGCCGCTTCTGGAACACAGCTTCTGTATGCTGACCCTGAGTAAACTCTTGCCAGACTTCTCCTCAGTGATGCTCGGCTCTTCTTAATCACAGCTGATTCGTCAGGCCCAGGTGACCAGCATCCATTAGCCCAGCCAAGCAAAGGTTTCACTTTAGTGGTTCTAGTATCTAGTAAATCATGGCAGATTCTTTAGCCTCTGCTGACCAGAACTACAGATTCTTAACTCAGATGGCCTGGGGAGTCTTTGCTTCCCTCTGAAATAGCACAAGCCTGGCCTTCTTCATCTTCGATGTTCTCAACCCTCTCATCGGCCAAGCTTCCACAGAATGGTTCACTGAGCTCTCAACACTCGATGGCTTTTCTAGTCCAAAGTTCCAAAGCCCTTCCACAATCCTCCCCAAAACAACGTGGTCAGGTCTGTCACAGCAATACCCCACTATCCTGGTACCAACTTCTGTCCTAATTAGGGTTTCTAGTGCTGTGATGAACCGCCATGACCAAAGCAACTGGGGAGGGAAGGCTTTATTTGGCTTACACTTCCGGTGACAGTCCATCACTGAGGAGAGTCAGGGCAGTAACTCAAACAGGACGAAAACCTGGAGACAAGAAATAACGCAGAGGCCACAGAAGAATGCTGCTTAATGGCTTGCTCAGCCTGCTCTCTTATAGAAGCCAGAACCACTAGCCCAGGGATGGCTCCACCCACAATGAGCTGGGCCCTCCCCCATCAATGACTAATGAAGAAAATGCCCTACAACTGGATCCTATAGAGGCATTTTCTCTCTCTCTCTCTCTCTCTCTCTCTCTCTCTCTCTCTCTCTCTCTTTTTTTTTTTTTTTTTTGGTTTTTCAAGACAGGGTTTCTCTGTATAGCCCTGGCTGTCCTGGAACTCACTCTGTAGACCAGGCTGGCCTCGAACTCAGAAATCCGCCTGCCTCTGCCTCCAGTGCTGGGATTAAAGGCGTGCCCCACCACCACCCGGCTTAGAGGCATTTTCTCAATTGAGGTTTTATCCTTTCAGGTGACTCTAGCTTGTGTCAGGTTGACATAAGACCAGCCAGGACACCTGGTCTGAGAAACTTAATGGAACCTTGGTGAAAGTCACCATGACACTTTTATTCTGGGACCTAACATATCCCCCAAACCAGAAACATGTGCATCGGCCAGGCAGTGGTGGCGCACCCCTTTAATCCCAGCACTTGGGAAGCAGAGGCAGGCAGATTTCTGAGTTTGAGGCCAGCCTGGTCTACAGAGTGAGTTCCAGGACAGCCAGGGCTATACAGAGAAACCCTGTCTCAGAAAACCAAAATGAAAAAAGAAAAAAAGAAAAAGAAGAAAGAAAGAGAAACACGTGGATGATGATGCCGAGTTCTGCTGCCAGCTTGGGATGTAGCCTGTCCCACTTGGACCACAGCTGCAGCATCCTCTGTGTGCCTATGAAGCTAAATCTAGGAAAACACTTCTCAGGGCCCAGTTATGGAGTGGGGAACAACACCTGTGGTAGCAGGCTCAGCTCAGCTTCTCCATTTCAACAAATTTAAATTGTAACAAGCTGGAGCCTTCGAAGGATGGGGCTGCCCTCTGGGGACCTTTTATTGTCCCAATACAGAGAGAAGGATTCCCTTTGATGACAACAATCTCTCCAATAATTTCAGCCACCTTTGCACCCAGTTCTGTCGACCTTGTCCAAAATCGTAACTGCATTTATTATATCCCTTTGGTCACTAAGTTGCACGATAATCATGCCTTCCTTTTATTTTTTTCATTATACATTTGAATAAACACAGTAACCAATGACCACGCCACCATCTGGATGCTATTTTGTCTTTAAATCACCACCAAACAAATTAACCAATCATTTCTGAACCCAGCCTCTCTCAAGTTCTCAGGACACGGGCAGAATGGAACCAGGACTGTCTCAGTCAGGAGTTCTAATGTTGTGATAAAACACCGACACTAAAAACAACTTGGGGAGGAAATGGTTTATTTCAGCTCTTGGGTCATATTCCATCTCTGAGGGAAGTCAGGGCAGGAGCTCAGGGCAGGAACCTGGAGGCAGGAACTGAAGCAGAGGCCATGGGTGGGGGCAGGAGGGGGGAGTGCTGCTGCTTACTGGCTTGCTCAGTCTGCTTTCTTATACAACTAAGGACCACCTACCCATGATGCCTCTATCCACACTGAGCTGGGCCCTCCTTTTATCAATCAATCAAGAAAATGCTCTACAGAATTACCCACAGGACAACATTATGGAGAGATTTTCTTTCTTTTTTTCTTTTTTCTTCCTTCCTTTCTTCTTTCTTTCTTTCTTTCTTTCTTTCTTTCTTTTTTTTGTCTTAGATTTCTTTTATTTCATATGTGTGAGTGGTTTGCCTAGATGCAGATTTGCATAACTCCTAGGAGCAAGCCTGGTGCCCTTGGAGATCAGATCCCCTGGAACCAGAGTTACAGATGTTTCTGAGCCACCATGTGGGTGCTGAGAATCAAACCCAAGTCCTCTGGACGAGCAACAAGTGCTCTAAACCACAGAATCGTCTCTCTCTAGTTCCAGGGGACATCTTCTCTATCGAGAGTCCTTCTTCCCAAATGACTCTAGCTTATGTCAGGTTGACATAACCGACATACACAGCTCCCTTGCCAGAAGATGAACCAAATACCTTCTCGTTCACTTCCCGACCTAGTCTTATTCTCCTTTGACATCTCACGAGGAAAATCATACAGTCTGCATCTCTGCAGGCTCCATGGCTCTCTAGCTCCAACCAGGATGCCCCACTAAGTTCTACTTCCAGCATTCCAGGGAAATATCTACCCCACATCTCCAAAGTCTCCCATAGTCCCCCTCAGAAACCATTTCCAAAGGCCCTAGAACCACATAGAAGGAATTGTCATGACGACAGCCCGGCTTCTCAGCATCAGTTTTCTTTATTGGTCACTTTTCTTGTTGATATGACCAAACACCTGAGAAGCAACTACGACCTAGGGATGGATGTATCAAAGTGGTCGGTTTTTGCCTGATCTGTAGAAGTCCCTAAAGGAAGAAGGGTTTCGGCTCATGGTTAAGGGGATATACTTTCCATCATGGTGGAGGAGACAGCAGCACGTAGCTCCTTAACAGTGGGGACATGCATCTGGGAGAAACAGGAAGCTGAGAAGGGAAATGCTGGCCCTCAATTGGCTTTTTCCTGTTTCCCATGAGGAGGGCCAGCCCCATTCAAGACGGGCCTCTGGCCTTAGTCAGAGCTCTCAAGAATGCCCTTCCAGACATATCCAAGGGTGTACCTTATTAATACCACAGGTCTTTCTTAATCCAAACCAAGCTGACAATCGATATTCGCCATCACAGGTACTATAAAAACATTCTGAGGAAGTGCAAACACAATCTCAGGACAGCTGCTCCCTTGGAGAAGGAAGGGACATTCTGGATGGAGTGCACAGAGGAACTCAGGCTGTATCTGTAATTCCTTCTCTTTTTCTCCTTCTCCCCCAACCCTGCTTTACCTCTTGCTTTGTTCTGTGACAAGGGATTGCTCTATAAACCAGATCAGCCTTAATTTTGATATGTGGCCCAAGCAGGCCTTGAACTCATGATCTTCTTGACTCAGCCTCCCTGGTTCTGGGGTTCTAGGTGTGTACTTCCATGCACAGATAGTTTCCTTACCCTTTCCCTTCACTTCCTTATTTCTTTTTTCATTTATTTATTTTAAACATGTTGTTTATTTATTATTTATTTGTTTGTTTTTTGAGACAGGATCTCATTGTACATCTAGCCTCAGACTAGAAATATAGACTAGGCTGGCCTTGAACTCAAAGATCTGCCTGCCCCTGCCTCCCTAGAGCTAGAATTAAAAGTGCGGGTACCACCGCAACCAGCTTTCCTTTAATTAATTAGCTAACTAATTAATTAAATTCATTTATTTTGCAAAGGCTGCCCCCTCCCAGTTCCCCCTCCTCAGAGAGTCCCTCCCCGCATCCTCCCTCCCCTTCTCATCTTAGTGGGGGAGGCAGCTTGGTGAACAAAGGACTACTGAGTTCTGATTTGTAATAGTCACATAAAACCCAAATGGTTCCAAGTGTGCCTAAAACTGCAGCACTGGGGAGCAGAAATGGGGGGGGGGGGGAGGTCCTTTCAGTCTAGCTGAAACACGGAGCTCTAGACTGACAGTGAGAGACCCATCCCAAACAGGGCAGAATGCAATCAAGGAGGATACCCCCACATCAACCTTTGGTCCCCATGTGCTCACAAGCACAGCGTGTGCATGCACCACGCACACACATGTATACTGCACCAACACACACAGCTTTTTAAAGATTTATTTTTACTAATGTGAATGCTTTGTGTCTGTACGTGGATATGTGCATATGAGTGTAGGTCCCCTTGAAAGACATGTCATTTAGTATAGAGTTCTAAAAATTCTGGTACAGGCTGCAGTACCCCAACTGGTTTGCATCTACGGTAGCAGGAGGAGAGAGGCATCACGCCAGGAGTCAGTGATTGACAAAGCAAGCTGGTACGTGGTGACAAGACTGCTACAAAGACAAGCAGTATGTGAGGGTTCTGTACTCTTCCAGTTCAGAGACCCCTTGACCACTATTGGGTCCCACCTCCTAACTATTCGTTTTTCCAGTAGTACCGTTCTGGGGGCCAACCTTTTGAGACATGACCTTTGGAACATCATCTAAACCATAACAAAATTCCTCGTGGCTGTGTTTGTTTGTTTGTTTGTTTGTTTGTTTTCCGAGACAGGGTTTCTCTGTGTAGCCCTGGCTGTCCTGGAACTCACTCTGTAGACCAGGCCGGCCTTGAACTCAGAAATCCACCTGCCTCTGCCTCCCAAGTGCTGGGATTAAAGGGGTGCGCCACCACTGCCCAGCTAGCTCCTCATGGCTATTTTTATGAAGATTATATGAATCAAAGTGCAAAATGCTAGCCTACTATGGTAGCATATACCTGTAATCTCAGCACTCAGGAGACTGAGGCAGGAGAATTGTGAGTAGGAGTCCAGCTGTGATCCATAGCAAGTCCCCGTCACAACCATCTCTCCCCTCCACAGAAACACACACACATACACACAGACACACACAGAGAGACACAATGTAGCTACTTCAATGCCAAGTACAAAGCAAATACATATGTATCCATTTACCATTATTGTCCCTCATCCACTAAAACTCAGTTGTGGTCTATGCAAAGTCCTCCCCAGACTGTCTCAAGTCTCATCCACCTTCCAAGGCCAGGCAGGGAGGGCTGGCATCTAGCCTGGCTTTTAACCCTAAGGTCACTCTCCTAACTATCCTGTTTTCTTCTTTGCCCTTGTATCCCAAATGACTAACAATGGCAGAACCTGTATAGAGAGAAGATTAAACAGGAGAATGAAGAAACGAGCAGCCCCTTTGTCCCAGGAAACCCAGTGGTACCGGCTCTCAGTCTGTCTCCCTTCTTTGGACTCTGAACCCAGCAGAGTGGCCTGTGTTTCTCTAATTGCAGAGGAAACACAAAACACAGGACAGAGCCAAGATTCTGAACAGTTATTCTCCTTTGGTAATCAAAGACGCTCCTCTGGAGGAGCTGGGCATCTCTTATAGTGAATTTCACTGCCCCCTCCCCTAATGAACTCAAGGAGGCTCCAGTAGTGAGAAAGGGTATAGGCTACCTAGAGCACTCAGGGAGGAAGTAGTGAGTGTTCCCAGGAAAAGTTGAGTGTGAGGAGTGTTTGAGAAACACACACACACAAAGATCATATTTTGAATGAGTAAAAGAATGTTTTTAATTTACTGAAGAGGCTAGCTTTGTTTAAACCCTATTGTGAATTATTTCTTAAGAGTGGAGTAAGGAATTCTTTTGTTAAGTAAATACTCAGGCCTTCCCTTGCCAAAAGCTTTTGAAATCTCTGCAGTAATTATGCTGATGTTTTCTATGTTTATATGTTAAATGCCTAGAGCTTAATTGTTAATGGGTAGTAAATAAGAAGCCACTAAGGCCTTGCCAAAGAGAGGCCCCAGAGCTGAGACTGGAGAACAAAGGCTCTGTCGGACCCCTAGAGAGTCTGTCAGGCAGTGAGGGGGAGTGAGGCCTAGGCTCTGCCTCCAGTGGACACTGTCCCTGAAGCAAACCAGTAAAAGACTGACCTGGGATGGGGACAAAGGCCACCTGTCAGTAGAAGACCTAGGCCAGAGCAAAGGTGTCACACAGGGCTGTGGCCCATTTCATGGCTCTATAGCACATGGGTTACCACTTTCTGCTACTCTGGGGGGAAAGGGGCTGACAACTGGAGAAAAAAATCTTTGCTGGCACTTACCAGTGGGCTCACGTTGCAAACCTAGCCACCCATGGCACGCTGGGGCTCTGTATTAGAGTTGCACATTCACTTCTGAGTAAGGTACTGTGTCACCTCAGGTGTACCATCTGACCTTATTCTTCAGGATCCTCAGCTGCAACACAAACGGTGGTGGCACACGCCTTTAATCCCAGCACTCAAGAGACAGAGGCAGGTTGTTCTCTGAGTTCGAGGCCAGCCTGGTCTACAGAGCAAGTTCCAGGATAGCCAGGGCTACACAAAGAAACCCTGTCTTGAAACATACACACACACACACACACACACACACACAGAGAGAGAGAGAGAGAGAGAGAGAGAGAGAGAGAGAGAGAGAGAGAGAGAGAGAGAGGAGTGCTTACTTCCTAAGGATTTTATGACAAGTAAAGCAACATTGTAGTAGACAGTAAATTAGCATACAATTGAATTAAATAAACATTGTGTTAAGATTTCCATATGTCAAGTTTATCTGGAGCAGAGGTGCAGATTACACCTCCCAAGGGTTAAGGACAACACCCAGCCTAGGTTCCATCCCCAGCACTGCAAAAACTAACAGCAGACAAACCATCTTGCAGGTCTGGATCTTGGCCAGGGCTCTCTACCTGGTATGTCTGAGCTGGGGACTTGGCCTTCCTCCACGGCCATGCGTATTTAAATAGAGTTGGTCTTCTCCTTACTGTATCATGTCTGCAGAAAAAGGCTCACAGCACAGAGGGACTTGTGGGTAAACTCACATGTCCATTGAGGGCTCAACATGATCCGTCAGGATCGGTCTCCTCTTTCAATGTCCAGCAGACAAGGAGCTTCTCCACTTGAGGGTCTGAGAGCCCCAGGGTGTTGATGGAAGCAGGGCGAGGCTTGCTGCGCCTGCCAGGCAATAGTCCACCTCGACTATTATAGACACAGCAACCTCGAACCCAAGTCAGCAGCCAACCAGTTGCAGGGAAGCCTTGACTAGAGATCCCCACAGTGTGTTGGCTGAGCACACAGAAAGGGTCTGGCTAAAGCTACATGGTCCCTTCTCTGCACTGTGAATCAAAAGGTCATCGAAGATAATGTTCTTCAACAAGTAGAAGGAAGGGAAAAAGTGACCAAGAACTACCAAGCTCAGAATTTTCGAGCTGAAAGACGCATTTCAAATCCTGAGCTCTAAGCAGCTAGTATGAGCATCCCTGTGTTTCTAAGGCATAAAACATCGTGAGGACGGTATCAGAGAAGGGGTGACTTCCGCGGAGCATCTCCTAGCCAGGATTGCTTAATGGATAGCCCACTCCTGCTCCCAGGACAGCACTCTAATGCCATGTGGGCTAGAGAAGGGACTCTGTTGCTGTAGTCAGGGGGAACCTGTAGCAAATCCCTCCTGCTTCCCAACCATAGGTAGCACATGTCTTTGGCATCTTTCCCTACTGTTTCTTTGTGTCTCAAGGCCTGGTCACAACCCAGGTCTTATCTGCTCCTGTAACCACATCTTCTGCCGGCATTTGATGGCCAAAGGGGCCAGGCTCAAGTGGGTGAGTGCTCAGTGGGGCTACAGGGCTATTAAGTTGAGCTGAGCTGAGAATGGGCCTCAGTGGTACAGCACTTACTCAGTATGCTGTATGCTCCAGAACTGAAGAGAGGCACCGTGGCGGTGGAGGTGGGGAGGGGGAAGATGCTATTGGAGGGAAGAAAAGCAGGTCCTCCACAGCATCGGGACTTTCTCATCTTCAAATTGAATCATAACAGAAGCCACGTGCCAGCAGAGATACACTGGGTGCTTAGAGTCCTGTCTTCTGCCTGCTTTTCTGGGTCTGGAGCTCACTCTGTGGTAGGTCCATGCAGGAGCTGAGGCCATAGGCCATCCATCACACAGAGACATACAATACCTTCTCTTTTCTGATCATCAGAAAGAAAGAGCTGGTCTTGCTCAGTACCAAGACAGTGTCTAAGCATCTGTCTGGACCACTGGGAAGGGAGGGGGCCCTCAGAGACCTGATGACCATCCTCCATCCAGTTAACCATCCTCTTCATCTGTGACCTACCCTCAGTACCCTCTCATCTTGTGAAAGATACCACTCAAAGGGCATGAATAGTGGAGGCTTTCCAATCATGGGCCCTGGGAAGCTAGCAGAGGTATGCAGGCCAAGGAGGGATGAGTCCCTGTGGAGAAAGAACTCTTCACACAGAGAGCTAAGAAGTTTCTTAGAAACAAAAGCCTCTTTGGCTGGCCAGGGACTATTGGATTGCTTGCTGAGCTCCAAAACCAGCCAGGGAGGAGAACAAGGTAAGGAAAGGGTTGAGCCATAAACACAAGACAAAGAACAGGCAGTTTGGAGGAGCCAAGAATGCAAATCATTTGCAGGCCTCAGTGAGATGCTCAACCAAGGACCCCGTGGGAGGGGGGGAGTGCCTGCCACCACTGCAGAGGCCCTCTGTGCTCATCAACTGCAATGAGTGTGAGCCACCTATGAGGGTCCCTGCTGAGTCACCCTGTGTACGCACTGATGGATCAGCGGTGAGTCACGGAGTGTGTGTCAGCGTCTGCTGGTGTATGTGTATGCTCCAGCACAAAAGTACCTAAGGTTTGCCTGTGGGAGAGTGACGGTGTACTGTGAATGAGAGTCAGCGAGCCAGGCAGTGTGGAGCGTAGGGGGAGGCTGTGTTTAAAGGGCACCATGCTTCATTCACGCTGTATATCACACACCACATTTCTGAACACAGTCCAGCAGCAGCCATCTGTCCCTTCTTCCTGCTGAACGCTTCCCCTCCACCCTCCTCTGTGGAGCAGCAGTGCGGAATTCTTCAGGCAGTGGGAGCAGAGGACTCCTGAAATCCTACAGCCCGACCACCACCGACCGCATTTTACAGAGGGGAACATAGCAAAATAACCCTGCATGCAGCTGAGGCTGGCATGGCATCCTTGTTCAGTGTCTGAGCATACAGTGGGTCCTTTCTCCTTTCCGGAAGCGATGCAATGACATCGCTTCTTTCAACTAAAATGCACTCAGATTGGCCCCGTGCACAAGGGGTTTGTCTTAATGGCTGAAATGGTTAAATAACCTAGAAGGCAGCACTGGGTCAGACAGCCCTAGACTCGCTTGATTCCTTTCCCTTCACCCCCGCCCTTCTCGCCCCTCCCAGATCAGAAGTCCCTCTTCTGCACTAGCCAGGCCTTCTGGCAGCCCTGACCTACATGATTCAGAACTCATTTCTGAGACACCACAGAAGTGTCACCTCATGGGATCGCTGATGCTTCCTGCCCTTAGCCACCAGCTTAGGGGCCATGTCACAGCTCCATTTCCATGAAAAGGAATGGATAAAATAGGGGATTGATTTTAGCAGTTCAGGGGAAAAAGCATGGCTGATTGGGGGTAAAGAGCCTGAACCTATTAACTCTTAAGATCAGGTTTGAGACTACGTATGAGTTTTAGTTGTCTGGTCCATTGATTCTCACAGGGCTCAGAATTGACCCAAGCTTCAAAGAGAGGCTTTGATTCTGGCAATGAATTGATTATTCTTAGTCCATGTTAACTAAGCAGGTACTATGTCCACAACACTGCTGAGACTACGCCATAGTCTCACACCCTTCTCTGCATTCTCACACCCTTCTCTGCATCCCTGTAGAGCAGAGGTTTGTTATCTCGTTTATCTAGACTCTGCACCACAATAACATCTTGTCATTGATGATAGACGCTACTAAGATGCTCTGGGCATCAAGAGAAAAGAGAGAGGGTAGGACATCACTGTCAGATCAGGCCTGGAGCTGGGCTCCTCTTATATCTCGGTCAATTCTGTGTTCAAGAGAGCCCTGGTAAAAACATGCCCTAAGAGGGGTCAGGAAGATGTCGAGTGTAGCTGGCAGACTGTTGACACAGGAGATGTTGACATCAGAAGGATCCCTTGGGTACAGCATATGAATCAAGAGAATAGAGCCATCAAGTGTTTCCTTGAACACAAACATTCTTACAAAGTTGTCTATTTTTGGATGACATGCAATAAGTATTTTTAAAAAGCAATAAGCTACCTGGAAAACGTATTAATCAATTAGAGAAATATTATGGTATGCCCACAAACAGAAGACAGTATCTATAAACAGTGACCCCAAAAAATGGTAATTATTAGCTTTAAAAGAAAATTTAAGCCCTAGGTACGGTGGCATATACCTTTATTCCCAGCACTCAGGAGGCTCAGGAAGCAGAGGCAGACAGATCTCTATGAGTTCCCAGCTGGGCTAGGCTACATAGTGAGTCTCTCTCTCTCTCTCTCTCTCTCTCTCTCTCTCTCTCTCTCTCTCTCTCTCTCAAAAAAAAAAAATCAGAATATAAAATAGAATAGTATTTTGTATTAAAAAATTAAAAAGAGTTAACCTATATTTTAAAATCTGGGAAAATGTGAACACAGGAAAGTGTGGGTGGAAATACATGAATTTGGTTACTGCTCACTACAAAATGCAGAGTTAGACTAGGAAAAAAAAACCAATTTTTTAATCATCTATATTGACTGATAAGAACGGTGCTTTTTTACAAATTTAATAAAGTTAAAATATATTACAAAAATAAAGAGGACAAAAACAAAAAACAAGCTCATAGATGCTTCCTGGCTGCCCTCAACACAGGCACTGGCTCCCTTGTGACATGCCTGTTATGACAGTTGGAGAACTGGCAGCCATCACCAGAGAGAACATGGCACATTTGGCCTCTGCAGCAGCATCCGGAACAAAGCAAGGACTAGGGCTGTCAGCTCAAAGACAAACCATGATTTGCATAAACATGTGACAAAAGATTATTCAGTGAGTGAGATGTCTCACTCACTCAGATGAAATCAATTGAAAAATGTGCAAGTTTCTGGCAACCGTGTCCTCACCCCGTTACGTATCCAGAATACTGGAAGTTCAAAGATATTCAGACCTTTAAGTCACACACTGAGTCAGAGAGGGAAGGGAAGACACCGGGGCGAACTGCAAACAGTAAGTAAAAGCCTATTCTAATCTAATCCCATCTGAGCCTTACAAGCTAAAAGGAAGAACACACAAGTTCACACATGCCCATACACATGTATACACACGTGTGCGCATACATACACACATACATACACACATGTTCACACATGTGCATGCAAATGCACACACATGTATATGCACGTGTGCACACATACATATGTACACACATGTGTGTGTATTCACATGCATACATGTACATTCACACATACATACACATGTACACGTGTGATACACACATGCACACACACAAGTACATACATGTGTGTCACATACATATACACACAAGTACACACAAGTGTGTCACACACATATATGCACACATGTATATACACATGTGCATGCAAGCATACACACACACACACACACACACAAAACAACAAAACAAACCTGAATGAAACCAAGTCATCCTTGGTAGAGTAGCCATGGCTCTCAGCAGTCAGAGCAGAAGGCATGTTGTGTCTCCTTACATGTTTAGCTATGAGGCTAGCAGGACTGGCTGCTGCGCTCCTGCCTGGGTACTATACCTAATCCTCCAGGCTTTGAAGCTCTGGGAAGTGGGGACTGAGACTGAAAAGAGAAAGGTTTAATCATGACCCTTCACTGCAATGACTGAAGCCTGACTCAAACCAGCCAAAAGAAAAGTGACTTATTTAGCTCCTGAGACTAAAAAATGTCCAAGTGTAGATGGATCCTGGCTTAATGATTAAGGCTAAACTCATGTCAGCCAAGATCAATCTGACTCAGTGTTCCCTCTGTCTTGACTTCCCTCCTTCCAGCAGGATCACTGAGCAGAGCAGCAAATCATGCCAGAAAGCCTGTGTTGTATGGTCCCTGTATCTAGCTACTCCAGTGTAAAGGGGTGGGGGGTGGAATGTACTTTTTAAATTTTCTTTTTCTATTTTCACCTCTCCAGTGCTAAGGTTACAGGGATCTGTACCACACATGGTCTATGCAGAACTTAAAAATCAAACCCAGGTCTCTGGGCAAGGACTCAACCAACTGAACTATAACTTCAGCCCAGGAGACCTCTCTTCCCAAAAGTTTCAACACTCTGATGAGTCTCAGGGGCCCAGCTTGGATCATGTGCCTATTTCTGAATTATCTCTGATGTCTGTGGTTGGATTGGGCTAGTCTCTTCCAGATCACATGCTACTTTAGTCAGCTTTCCATATCTCTACAAAATACCTGGGGAGATGACCTAATAAGGAAGAAAGACTCTTAGCATTTTGGGGGATAGGGCAGTGCCAGAGAGCAGTAAGAAGCTCTGGTTGAGGAACACAAGGGTTCACAACCATCGGTTAAAGAGCCAAAGTAATTGAATGGTCTAGGGCCCCAAAATCTTCAGTGGCAGCCTCCCTCCCTCCAAGGGCTCCTAGTAGGCTCACCTCTCAAAGGTTCCACCTGGGGACCAAACCTACTCATGGGCCTTAGGGGACATACAACATTCAAACTTCAGAACATGAGCTAGAAACAGAGGGTGAACATCTCTTCCAAAACTGGAGGCAAAATACCAAAGGAAAAAAGGAAGGATGCTAAGTAGATGACAGACACCTCTCACAGTGTCACAGAGAAATGCAGAGACCCACCAAGTCATTGTATACTGTGAGAAAGGAATAGTGACACCGTTGGGTTAGCAACCATGAGTCCTTTGGAAATAGGGCCACGATGATATTTCTAGGAACCTTTTCTCCCATTGTTAAAGGCAAGGGTCCAAGGGAGTTGCACAAGTAGTTTCTGAGAATTCTGGCAATGAACATTGGGAACCCATCTGTTTCTCATCCCTGTATAAGTTGTGAGAAGTACCAGTGACCTAAAGTCCTGTGGTGCAGGAAGGCCTTGACGAGCAGCTTTCAAAGTGTGTTTGTTTGTTTGTTTGTTTGTTTGGTTGGTTGGTTGGTTGGTTGGTTTTTTGAGACAATGTCTCTCTGTGTAGTCCTGACTATCCTGGAACTCACTATGTAGACCAGACTGGCCTTGAACTCACAGAGGTCTGCCTTCTTTTACCTCCCAAGTGCTAAGATTAAAGGTGTACACAACCGTGCCTGGCTTGGAAAAGTCTTGGGAAGAGCTATGGACCAAGAGTCTGTTACCTGGGTACCACAAAAAAATTTATTGGTTGAATAAACTCTCACCCACCAAGAGATGAAGAGTGGAATAACTAGTAGGCTAAAGAGTAATGACACAGCCGAGTGGTGGTGGCACATGCCTTTAATCCCAGCACTTGGGAGGCAGAGGCAGGTGGATTTCTGAGTTCAAGGCCAGCCTGGTCCACAGAGTGAGTTCCAGGACAGCCAGGGCTATACAGAGAAACCCTGTCTTGCAAAACCAAAAAAAAAAAAAAAAAAAAAAAAAAAAAGGCCACATCTAGTAGCCAATTCTGTGACAGTTTAAGAAATTAAGGATATGACCCTGATAGTGTAGGCAGGGTTGAGCCAGCCCCAGGGGTGTGAGCATGGGAAAGCTGGGCCTGCAACTTGTCTGTCATAGCAGCATAGTGAGGAAGAGATGCCCTCCCCCACTGTAGCCTCTTGCCATCTGGCCCTGAAGTCATGAGAGCAGGAGAGCTAGCCCTCATCAGCTGCAGCCCTCAGGAGAACCGGCCCTGCACCTCACCTGGGCAGCAGGGTGGAGCTAGCCTTGGTGGTGGAGGTTGCTGGTGAGCCGACCCGAGAGTGAATGAGAGCAGGAGAGGTGGCCCGACCTGACCAGCTCAGATACCTCTGACCTAAGCAAGAGTCAGTACTAATAACCATGTGACAGACTGATTATTAGAGCATCTAGATCATTTTTAAAAATTATTTACATTCATTTATTTTGTGTTTAAGCACAAGAATGAACACATGTGCCACAGAAGTGGGCAACTTCTTCCGGCTGGGCAAGTGGAGGTCAGAGGACAACTTTTAAAACATAGTATTTATTGAAAATATTTTTTTTCCTACTGGGCATTGTGGTGCACACCTTTAATCCCAGCACTCAAGAGGCAGAGGTGATAGATCTTTGAGTTTGAACCCAACATGGTCTACAGAGTGAGTATCAGGACAAGCATGGTTACACAAAGAAACCCTCTCTTGGAAAAAAAGAAAGAAAGAAAGAAAAAGAAAATAATTTTGCCCATAAAATACATTCTGATTGGTTTCTCCTCCCACAATCCCTCCCAGCTCCCCATCCAAGTTCACGTCGTTTCTGTCTCTCTCTTTCCTTAGAAAACAAACAGACAAACAAAACAAATAAATCAGAATTTAAAAAGAAAAAACACATGAAATACACATATACAAAAAACAAAACCCCATAAACACATAAAATAAGAAACCATTAATATACAAACAAAAGACCACCAAGACTGCTAGACAGTGGTGGCATATACCTTTAGTCTCGGCACTTAGGAGGCAGAGACTAGTGGATTTCTATGAGTTCAAGGCTAGCCTGGTCTACACAGCAAGCTCCAGGACAGCCGAAACAAAAAAACAAAAAACAAAAAAAAAACAAACCCAACAACAAACAATAAGACCAAATAAAAATGTGCCCAAAGCCATATGAAACAAAACGTCTATAAAAATATTGAGTTCATTTTGTGCTGGCCATCTCCTGCTGGGCAATGGAGCCTGCCCTTAGGTGTGGTTTGTATACCCAGTGAGACTGCACCGGAGAAAACTTTTTTTTTATTGTGTGTAAACTGGAGACATTTTTTTGCTTAGGAATGAGAGCTAGTGTCTGCTTCCCCTTCTCAATGCTGGGACCCTAACCACCCTCAGCCCCCCACCCCCACCCCCATCTAGCTTGACCTTATACAGGCCCTATGCATACTGATTTGGCTTTCTTGAAATCTCTTCAACCAAGAAAATTATTAAAATATATTTCAATTTAGCTTCAGACAGCTTTGTTAGGACAAAGGCCATAAACATTGCCAAAGTATCACAAGAGTGGCCTCTACCCAGTTGGCAATTGTTCCATTCTGAATCCTTTTAAGCTGGGTCTCTGATGTCCACCTTGTTCTCAGAGCTGCTGTCTTCCAGGCTCTATTGAATGGCCCAGTAAGCCCTGATTACAAAACTCAACTACTTTTCTAGTCCAAGCCTTCCACATTCTTCCCAAGAACAGCATGGTCAGGGCTGGAACAGCAATGTCCCAGTCCCTGGTACCAACTTCTGCCTTAAGTACTGTGATGGTTTGTATATGCTCGACCCAGGGAGTGGCACTATTAGAAGGTGTGGCCTTGTTGGAGTAGGTGTGGCCTTGTTGGTATAGGTGTGGCCTTGTTGGTGTAGGTGTGGCCTTGTTGGAGTAGGTCACTGTGGGCATGAGCTTTAAGACCCTCATCCTAGTTGCCTGGAAGCCAGTCTTCTCCTAGCAGCCTTCAGATGAAGATGTTGAATTCTCAGCTTTGCCTGCACCATGCCTGCCTGGATGCTGCCATGCTTCCACCTTGATGATACTGGACTGAACCTCTGAACCTGTAAGCCAGCCCCAATTAAATGTTGTCCTTATAAGACTTGCCTTGGCCATGGTGTCTGTTCACAGCAGTAAAACCTACCTGAGACAGGTACTTTTATATTGCTATACATTACCATGCCAGGCATGGTGGCACATGCCTTTAATCTCATATCTCAGGAGACAGAGGGAGGTGCAATTCTGAGCTTGAGATCAGCCTGGGCTACAGAGTGAGTTCCAGGTCAGCTGGAGCTGCACAGAGAAACCTTGTCTCAAAAAAAAAAAACAAAAAAAACAAAAAAACAAAAAAACAAAAATTTAAAAAAAAGAGCTGCAGTCTGTGACCATTACTGAGCATGGCAAGAGGCAGTCATGGTGCTGGAGCAGAAGCTGAGAGCCGATATTCTAATCTACAACCTACAGGCAGAGAATGTAGCTGGGAATGGCATAGGCTTTTGAAACCTCAAAGCCCACCCCCAGTGACACACCTTCTCCAACAAGGCCACACCTCCTAATCCTTCTCAAACAATTCCACCAAGAGGGGAGGTGGGGGTGGAGGAAGTACTTAATTATAGGAGCCGTTCTCTTTCAAAACACCACAGTAAGGGGAAAATTCTTCCTTGTGATAAAATGTCAACTGGTAAATAAACAATGATATTGGAAAACTATCAGTATTAAAGCATGTCTAGATTCTAGCATTCTAAACACAGCAGGATATTTTATGAACATCTAGAAAAGAAGCAGGGCTGGAGAGATGGTTCAGTGGTTAAGAACACTGACTTCTTCCAGAAGACCTAGGTTCAAATCCCAGCTCCCACATACAGCTCACAGCTATCTGTAATTCCAATATATGACACCCTCACACAGACATACATGCAGGCAGAATGCCAATACACATAAAATAAATAAATTTAAATTGAAGAAAATAGGAAAGAAGGGTTCAAAGGCTCCCAGCATAAAGTAAGCATGTAAGATATGATTACAGGATTTATCCTGGTAAGTAGACTATCTTGCCTGCTTTAAAAAAATTACAATTATTACAAGTTAATAAAAGTGTAAGCCGGGCAGTGGTGGCACACGTCTTTAATCCCAGCACTTGGGAGGCAGAGGCAGGCGGATTTCTGAGTTTGAGGCTAGCCTGGTCTACAGAGTGAGTTCCAGGACAGCCAGGGCTACACAGAGAAACCCTGTCTCGAAAAAAAACAAAAAACAAAAAAAAATGTAAATACTAGACAGGATGTGATGGTACACACCTTTAACCTCAGCACACATCAGACAGAGGCAAACTCATAGATCTCTATGAGTTTGAGGCCAGCCTGGTCTACATAATAAAGCCATGTTAAAAAAAAAAAAAAACCCACAATTTTTTAATAAAAAAAGTTTAAGGAGATATAAAGAGTAAATATGGTTTTATTATTATATCTTACACATTATACATGTATACACTGTACCCCATAAATTCATACAATTAAAATTATATATACAGAATGTATATTTATTCTCACTATGCCATGCCTCTGCCCGAGTGCTGATATTAAAATCATGCACCACCATGCTCAGCAAACAGTTTTTAAGCATCTATTGTACAAAGCTCTGATGAGAAAAGAGGAATATTTATAAGTATAATATGAACCTGATCGTCAGAAAAAAACATCTTGAAAAGGCCGAACTGAGAAAATTTCTCCTAATAGTTGGCCTAAACTTCTTTAAAATGTCAGGGTCTCGTTTGAACTACTTTTATGAAACAAAACAGAGTCAAGGGCATGTGAGACACAAAGCAGAGCTAAGAAGCATTCAGCCTAACGCGGAGGAAAGAGGGTAGGAGTGTGGCTCAGCAGCAGAGCCTTGTCGAGTACATTCAAGGCCCCTGAGTTCTATCAGCAACTGCGAAAAAATTAAAAATCATGACAGTAAAGAAATAATGACAATTGTATGTAGTGTGGGGTCCTGCGTTGCATTCTGAACAAAGGGAAAAAATTTAGTTACCGAGGATATTGTTGGAAACACTGGATAGAATAAAAATAAGAGTGACGTGCCTGACAAACGGAAGACAGGCGAGGCCCTCAGGAGTGTGTGCGCCAAGCTCCAGCTCAGAGCTAACCCCATAGCCTAAAGATATGGCATCCTGCCCCCAAAGTTGTGGAGCCCAAGACCTCCATTTCCTGCCTCTCTCTTTGCGATCTGATCCCTTTGTTGGGTTGTCTGCCACAGCAACACCCTGGTCTGTTGCACTAACTCTGTCCTAGCTACTTGACGAATGCTGAGGAAGAGACACTGTGCTCAAGGCAAATTATGAAAGACAGCTTTTATAAGCTTAGAATTGGGAGCTGGGTTATAGTTTAGAAGGTAAGCCCATGCCCATCAAGATGGAAAGAATGGAAGCAGGCAGGCAGGCAGGCAGGCATGGTGCGGGAGCAGTAGCTGAGAGCTTCCGTCTGTTCCACAAACTAGAGGTAGAGGCAGAGAGAGAGAGAGAGTTTTTTAAACTTGAAAGTCTACCTCTAGTGAAACATCTCCTTCAACAAGACCACACCTCCTAATCCTTTCAAAAACAGTTCCACCAAGTGCAGACTAAGTATTCAAATTTGAGCCTGTTAATTCGAATTCAAAACACCACACACAAAGAGCACAAAGACTCAACCTCTTAACTATAAAGTGGCCCTATAAAATCGAAAAACAAATTACAATGGCACAGAGTAACGAAAAGAATGGGCTCAAGGCAAGAGGAGATTGAAACAAAGCAAGACTAAGACTCAGCAAAGCAAACACCAAAACACTAAAGCTCCCTGTCCAGTGTCTGGGCTCTAAATACTTTGGGTAGCATTCTCTTGGGCTGGATCTGCTCTATACTTGAGACTTTCCTTGGTGAATATCCCATCTCCTCTAGCATCTCTAAAATCCTGGGGTTTTCTTTGCAATTTAGGCTTAACATACACAGCTTTACACAAAGCCCCCTTGGGAGCCTCATTCAGAAACTGTGACCCTGTGCCTGGCCCCAGGCTTCCCAGAACCTGGTAAAAACCTCCTTGACCCTGTAACTCTTACATTTAGCATCCCTGTAGTACGAGCAGCATACGGATAATGCCAACTTCTGCTGCTGGCTCCAAATACAACCTGGCCATCTAGGACTGCAGCTGCAGCCTCTGTAAACCTTGAAGATGATCCTGAGAAAATACTTCCCTGGGTAGTTCTGCTGAAGTAGGATGCCCCAAAGATCATTACGCAATCACTGTCTTTACAAACATTTTCCAAATGGGTTTGCGCTGTTGCAACCTAACGCTCTCCCACAGGAGAACACTTTGCCACAAGTAACTTTTTCTATTGTCCCACTGTAAAGTCAGGGGTTTCTCTTTTTATTTTAATAATTTCGGTCACCTTATCAACGCTCACTCTGATGCCTCCCCCACACTTTTCCTCAACAAACTGCATTGTTCATAGTGACCTGCTTTGAATTCTTATTATAAACTTCAATAACCTCGGTGAGCCACAACTGGGAGGCGGCCTGCATGCTGTGCAGTCTTAGATTGTCTTCCATTAGGTAAGTTAGTCCCCACTTTGGTCGCTGTTCTATTGCTGTGAAGAGGTACAATGACCAAGGCAACTCTTATAAAAGAAAGTGTTTAATTGGGGCTGGCTCACAGTTTCAGAGGTTTAGTTCAGTATCATGATGGAGAACGCAGCGGGATGCAGGCAGACACAGTGCTAGAGAATTAAGAGAGAGTTCTAAAACCAGATCTACAGGCAGCAGAAAAGGAAAGAGAGACTGGGCCTAGCTTGGGTTTTGGAAACTTCAAAACCCACTGCCAGTGATATACTTCCTACTCCAATAAGGCAATACCTTCTAAACCTTCTCAAGTAGTGCCACTCCCTAATGTCTAAACATTCAAATATATGACCCTAAGGGGGCTATTTTTATTCAAACCACCACAGTCCCTTTGTTTTGCATTCCCCTTATTCAAATTAACAACACATAGCAGAAAGTAGCTTGTTTCCCAGGTTTGGTTCGCTTTTTTTTTTGTTGTTGTTGTTGTTGTTGTTGCTCTAGCTGTTTCGTTTTGTTGCCAGAATGTAACACAAATGGCCTCCAACACATCCCTGAGAGTCCTTGTTTCACTCTGAAACCTCAAGAGTCCACTTCGGCATTTCTGGCGACATGTTGGTCTTCCGTGGTCCCACCAGGATGGCCCATTGAGTTGTACTTCCTGTAAGGTAGGGATTCTCCAGCCTCCAGCGGCAAACTCCTCCGTACCACTCCCAGGAACCAGTTCCGAAAACTGTCTAAGAACTGCAACAGCCACCTCTCAGTACTATCAATCCTCACGTGTCTCCTGGCTATAACCAAATACCCTACAGAGAGTGATTTCAGGGCGTACCAGTTCAAACATCTTGGCTCACAGTTTGAGAGAACCCAGTCCCTCATGGCAGAGAAGGTATGGGTCATAGCAGGAGCATGTGGCTGACACTGCTTTATTCCTCAGTGGACTAGTAACCTGAGAAAGAGGAATATCAACCCTGTCTGTGATATTCTTGAACTTTACATAATACATACATACATACATACATACATACATACAAACATACATGCAGTGGCTAGGGAGATAGTATCGTAATTAAGAGCCCTGGCAGCTCTTCCAGAGGACTGAGATTTGATTCCCAGTGCCTATAAGGCAGCTTGCAACCATCTGTAACTTAAGTTCCAGGGGACCTGACACCCTCTTACGGCCTCCATGGGCTTTAAGTACCTGTGTGGTACTTGGGAGTACTGAGTTCTGAGTTCGAGGCCAGCCTGGTCTACTGAGTGAGTTCCAGGACAGCCAGGGCTACACAGAGAAACCCTGTCTCAAAAAACCAAAAAAGAGAGAGAGAGAGAGAGTTCTGCTAGAAGACACACCAGTACACCAGAGCATGCACGTGCTCAGAAGCACACACACATATTCACCACAGGCAAACTCTCCAGGAAACCACCACACTATCTCACCCACACACCAGGCCTCTCTGGGCTTAAAGCTTCTAATTGCCCAATCCATTCTTAAGGGATCAATTTCCTTCGCCTTCCCTCTTTGAACCTGGTGTGTACACCGCCAGGGACTTTTGTATTCTGGAACTGGGACACACAGGGAGCCAGATAAAGCAAGAGCCACTGCGGCAGAGCTCAGGAAAGCTCTGCGCTGGGCAGAGCCAAGGCTAACACAAGGTAGGTGAGGGCGGAGAGCCGCTGAAAGACTGCTTAGTGGTTTGAACGCTTGCTCTTACAGAGGACCTGGGTTCGATTCCCAACACCTATGCCATGGCTTACAACTGTCTATAGTAGAGTTCCAAGGGATCCAGTGCCCTCTTCTGATCTCCACAGATGCTAGACATGCATGTGGTGCTAGACATGTCTGCAGGTAAAACATTCGCACACATCAAAAAAAAAATCTTAAAAAATTAAAGTAAAAGGCACACATCAGTGGACTAAATATGACGAATTTTACGTGAGGAAGGGGTGTCATCTTTAGATGTACTTAGAGCTGCCCCATTGACATTCAGAAACCCAACCCCCTTCTACTGTTTGACTTTGGAGATGTAAATTCAGCCGGAGATGTTTTCACCCTTTGGAAAAGTCAGAACTCGAAGGCACCATTCTGAGCAATTCTGCCATTTTTCAGCCAGCAGATAGCTGGGGATCATCCAATCTGTCCTGCATCTAGACCCAAAGCCACTAGGATAGACTGTCTGTGGCTCCCTTAAAACACCGCAGCCCACACCATTTCCATCTCTATCACATTTAGATCTGTATCAAGAATTTAGAAATTAAACCAGGCATTGTGGTGCACACCTTTAATCCCAGCACTCAGGGAGGCAGAGGCAGGCAGAGCTCTGAGTTTGAGGCTACCCTGGTCTAGAGAGGAACTTCCAGAACAGGCAGGGCTACACAGAGAAACCCTGTCTCAAAAACAAAAAAAAAATAAATAAATAAATTACAATCACCCCTAAGAATTAATTTCTTCCTTCCTTCCTTCCTTCCTTCCTTCCTTCCTTCCTTCCTTTCTTTTAAATCTGGAAATTCGGTGGCTGAGATCCAGGTTGGGCTCCTCCCAGCCCCTCCCAGCCCCTTCCCAGCCCCTGTACCATCTGTTCAGCAGGCAGCATTTCCCAAAGGTTGGGGTCAGCCCTCCCTCTGGGAACTCTACCTGGGCAGGAGAACCATTCTGATGACCCAGCAGATCAAAGATAAAGCCCTAAGTGTTTACAGTATCAGCTTTCGCTCCCTGGGGGAAGACCATATCTCGCCTAGCTGTGCAGCTTTGTGGAACAACTGGCCCTGTTGGCACCTTGAGGCCCAGGAACCCAGCTGCTGCCCTAGCCCAGCCCTGGAGGGAGCAAGGTTTCAGACAGAAGGCTCATCCAGAAAACAAAACTATCTGCCCTATCTTTGCAGGACACCAGCCTCGCCCTTACACCTGCTAGGCGGCGCCTGCTCCTGAGTTAGCATCTCTGTGCACCGAGTTCAATTCCAGGCAGTTCGAGGCTCTCATTCAAGGCTTGTGGCAATTAACAGCACAGGTTTGTGAGAACCCTGCAATAAAGAGATCTGCCTCCCCGTTTAGATAGCAACCCAGGAGCTGGGGTGAGGTTCGCTGATAGATCTCAAGGCACTAAAAGCCAAATCCAAAAAAAAGGCAGAGAAAAAAAAAATAATGTCTTGCAAGCTCAGGTTGTCCCCCATGCCTACGGTGCAGTGGGGGGACAGAATGTGGGCGGGGTTGAAGTTTGGAGCTCTGCTTCTGTCTTTCTGGACAAGGGTGACAAATGACTTTGCTCTTCTTTCTTATCAGGATAAAAAGGCCGTAAGGGCTCCCATTTTAGGGACCAGCAGAAGGAGAAAATGAGATAGGTTTTTAGAATCCCTAGATACAGAGCTGAATTTCAGACAGGTCTTACTCCAGGGAAGAAGCTGTGGTGGCCAAGCAGAGACAGGCGACTGCACAGGCTCCTGGAATCCTAGCACTTTAGAGGCCAAGGCAGGAAGAGGGGTTGATTCTAGAAATTGGAGATCAGCTGTGAAACCCAAGGGTCTAGACCCTGTGTGTATAGCAGTGCATCCCTCTAATCTCAGCATTCTGGAGGCAGAGATGGACCAGAGGATCTATGTAAGATGAATGCTAGCATGGTCTATGGGCAAACCAAGGCTACAGAGTGAGTCCCCATCTCAAACAAAACAACATCAAAGGCGCTCTTACAGGGAGGGTGCTGACTCTGGAAAGAACCCAATGGAATGGAATGGCAATAGTAGAAGATTAATCTCAGGATCCCAAGTTCAAACATGCCCGTGAGTATATGCACACTCTCCCGCCGCTTCACAGGCCCGTCTGCAGCTCCTGGCGTTTTGTGCTTCATCCTTTACTGGAAGCCTCTGTGCCACTATCACCAACCCGCCCACCCCCAGTCACCACCACCTTACACATGTACTCCAGCACTGAGCTATACTCTCCGGCTTTCCTTTATTGGCCTCCAACCCTCAAGCAGTCCCGTCCATCCACCCCACCCCCACCAATGCCTTTGATGTCCTCTGCTTAGGTCAGTGGGTCCTACTAAATACCTTCCTCAGCACTTCCTAAGAACTTACTAGAAATACAAGTGACATCAGAGTCTTGCCTTTAGCAGAAGCCCCAGGACAGGGAGCTAGCGGCCTAGAAACCACACCCCACACCCCTCCTGCCCCGAGCCTCTTTGGATGGATCTTCTCAGGGAGAAATCCACTCATCCTACCTCTCAAAAGAATCTCAACTTTGTAACACAATCTGTGTTCTCTTTCCTTTATTATTTACTTAGGAAGAAATTAGATGGGCCTGTAAGAGGCTAATTTGAAACACCCGCCCTCTAGGAACAGATTCTAGATGAAGCGAGTTGCTCTAGGGTGTGGTACGGGCCCTGAAGCCATTTCAGAAACAGAACATGAATGCCGGAGGCCCTGAGCAGGTGAACTGGCTTAAGTGGTGATAAGGTAAGTCACTTGGGGGACATTTAACACCTACTTGAAGAGCAGAAGTGTTAAAAATGCCAGAATATGTACACACTAATCTCAACAGTTGTTAAGACAGATTTAGACATAAGCTTGACTATAAGCAAGGTCACCCAAGGAGGAAGGACACAAGAAAATCTAGAATGAGGTACCTGAGACATTTGGGAGGTTTGTTCGCATCTGTGCTTCTAGTAGGAAGAGGATTGACTAGAGCCTCACTCATGCTAGGCAAGTACTCTATCGCCGGGCTTCATCTCCAGCCCTGTTGATTCTAATGTCTTGAGATAGGGTCTTGTTAAGTTGCCCAGACAAGTTTTGAACCTTCGATCCTCTTGCCTCAACCAGGCAGGAGCCACCAGGCCCGGCTGGGAAATCCCTCTTTAAAGCATCTCATTACATTTTTTACAAAAATATCAAAGTTCTCCAACGGATGGCCGTTACTTAAATGCTTTGCAAGTGCACAGGCCCCTGTAAACATATTCCTGACCGATCTTGAGTCTGTCTCCCCAGGCAGATACCTCCACACTCTCTTTGACAAACAGCAGCTTCCTTCCAAGAATGGGGAAGGCTCCACAGGTGCTTTTCATCCAGGAGAATGAACCAAGGTCACTGGCCGGAAGAGCTGCATGGGCTGGCTGGACACAGAGCAGGCTGAGGCCTCCAACCTCCAGCCCACTTCTGAAGGAATAATGCAATTGTGGAGGGCCAAGAAGCCATAAATAGAACAAAGGGAGGAAAAGAAAAATCAATAGCAATAAAGAGAAAGCGCCTTGTGGCGGCGGTGATGTCAGAATCTTGTCAAGCAAAGGCAGTGTAAAGCCGAAGTTGCTGAGTCCTTACCCTGAATCACAGGCCTTGCAGTGAGCAGACTGGGTTCAATGAACACTGTTTCTCCAAAGTTCTTTAAGGCAGGCCCTACTCTCCTCCCTCCATTGGTGGGGAGGAGAGGGTCAGAGAGATTATATAACATGCCCATGAGCACATTATTAATAAAACCTTTGAGATTTAAGCTCACAGTCTCAATCCCTTCCTAAGCCCCCCAGGGCTGTGTGATCTAAAAGGGTGCTCCCTAATATGCGCTAACGTGGGGTTTGGAGTAGAAAGGACCACTCTACCTGGGCTCAGGAGACTATTTCCCCAGGCCTGACTCACCTGGGTAACAGCCCCTGGGGAAACTTGACTCCCTTCTCTCCTGACCCAGTGCAGACTGATGCCTATCTCTGTTTGGTTGCTGTGGCCTCCACAGAGCCTAAGAAAAAGCCTACCTCACTCCTTGGGATTTGGGCATAGACAGCTAGCAGGGGTGACATTCCCATGAAGCAGGAAATACAGCCTCGGGGCTCCCGGGCTGAAATCTATACTTTTCCTGATGAGCTCTCCCCAGGGGATGTAGGGACTCCCCATATTGCTCCATACCCTGAGCCCCTGGGACCCGGGATCGCCCTCTCCCTCCCTTCCACTATGGAGCATTTTCATTGGCAACTATAAGAGAACCTGATAAATCAAAGTGGTTTCCCCAGCAACAGCAGGAGAAGCAGGTTTACTTATGCCAGGTAAATAATGCATGAGCCAATGCTGAGAAGTACAGCAACCAAGTTCATGTTACTAATAGGTTCACTGAACTGCCCAGCTGTGCTTCTGAGCCGGAGTCCCAGGGGGTTAGGTTGCAACTCCCCACTGGCCCCTCCTTTCCAAAGGAATCCTGTCTGTGTTCAGGGCTTTTTGTTTGGTTAGGTTTTGCTTTATTTTGGTATTGAGCCTCCTCTTCCTCCTCCACCTTCTCATCCTTCTCCTCTTCTTCCCCCTTACTCTTCTCCTTCTCCCTTCTTCCTCCTCTTTCTCCTCTTTTTTCTCCTCCTCCTCTCTTCTTCCTCCTCCCCCTCCTCCTCTCCTTCCTCTTCTTCTCTCCTCTTCCTCCTCCCATTCCTCTTCCCCTTCTCTTCTCCTCTCCTTCTCTCTTCCTCCTCATTTTCCTCCTCTTCCTCTTCTTCATCCCCCCTCCTCTCCTCTCCTCCTCCTCTTCCTCTCTTTGTCTTCCTCTCCTTTCCTGGTCTCTCTGAGCTATTACCTACCCCATAAATCAAGTCCTGAAACCCAAAGGTCCAGACACCCATCCATGTGGCTTCTCCCAGCCTTTACAGTTAGTGTGATAAAAGGCCATTTCACAATGTCAGGGGATGAAGCAGAGACCCACACCCGCTGGCTCCCCAGTTTGCCAGAAAACAGTTCACTTCCAAATCCATTAGGTATTCGTAACAGGCCAGCCTGGTCCCTACGCTCCCTGGCAAGATGGGCCTTGCCAGAAAGAAATGTAAACTGAACCAAATTGTGAAAGAACAACTTGAGATAAAGCTGGTGAGCTACTCCATCACCCCTGGGAAAACTGATAGAGAATCAACATCTCCACCCCTCCCAGGCAGGCGGTGTTTCACTTGCCCAGATTAGCACTTAAAAGTACTAAGTCTTTTTCCTTTTGGGTTTGCAAATACCAGACTATAGTATAATATAGAAAAACCCTTTCAAATGGCACAGCCCCAATTTGACTCTCCCCTACCCAACTTGAAAGAGAACCATTCATTTCAGGACTAAAATTTCAGTACAAAGACAATTTAAAAAAAAAAAAAAAAGAAAGAAAGAAGGTCTCTCTGTGTCTCCATTTCTTCTCTCTCTGTCTCTGTGTCTGTCTCTGTCATTGTCTCTCTGTCTCTGGGTCTGTCTCTCTGGGTCTGTCTCTGTCTCTATCTCTCTGTCTCTCTCTGTGTCTCTGTGTCTCTATCTCCATCTCTCTCTCTGTCTCTCTGTCTGTCTCTCTCTGTGTGTGTTTGTATGAAGATTTAGCCCCTACCCTCAAAAGGCTTACAACTTTGTAAATTGCCCCCGAGAATCACAATTCCCCAACAGGCCCTTCTCGTCAAAGGATCTTTTTCTGGGTCTTCAAGGATCTTTTTCTGGGTCTTCAAGGATCTTGTTGTTGTTGTTTCTGAGCTAAGTCTCAAAGTTGAGTGAGATGAAATCTCTTAGTGTTTTATGTCCTGTCTCAGCAGGTGCAGAGTAGGCAGGCCTCTCTGCCTTGCACCCAGTGGATACCATTGAGATGAGTAAGCTCATAAAGAGGAACAGGAGAGAACATCAAACACCATGGGAAATATAAAGACATGGAACCAGGCATGATGACGTGTACCTGCAGTCTGGCTCTCAGGAGGTTGAGGCAGGAGAATCAAAAATCAAGGTTAGCCTGGGCTACATAGTAAGACTGTCTCTGAGAGAAAGAGAGGTGAGGAGAAAAGAGAGGAGGGAAGGGGAGAGGAAAGGAGGGGAAGAGAAGGGAGAGGAGGGAAGGGGAGAAGAGGGGAGGGGAAAAGTTGTAAGGGGAGAGGAGGGGAGGGGAAGAGGGAGAGGGGAGAAGGGGGGAGGGGAAGAGGGTAATGTTAGGTAACTGTTGCCATTTGTCATGACTATCCTAACACCCACCCTCGAGGTACTGTAAGATGGTCTGACAGCAGACAATATACAGAAACGTCAGGGTGTTAATGAACAATGAGCTACGCAAATGCTCTTCTGAAAAGCCTCCCCGTTCCCCAGGCGGAAAGGAATAAGTCACACTGACAACAGAGAGATCCACGGCGCAAAGCGGGGCAAGTCTGTGTGAGCATCGTAGCAACCGAGTCGGTCTGTGAACATTAGAGGGATTTTTTTTGCATTAAAACCGGAAAACGGAACAGCTAAATCTGCTAGAAAAACTATGGGGGTGGGGGGTGTCAATAACAAAGGCCAAGGGAGTGAATGTGCATGCTTCATCCTGGAGCCAGCAAGATGGCTCAGTAGATCAAGGACTTTGCTTCATGAGCCTGACAACCGGGGTTCAAAACCTGGAACCTACACAAGGATGGAAGGAAAGAACTGACTCCACAAAGTTGTCCTTTGACCTCTACCTGTGCATCATGGCATGTGGGCATCAACACACACACACACACCAATAATAATAAATAAATAATGGTTTTTGTTTTGGTTTGGTTTAGTTTGGTTTGGTTTGGTTTGGTTTGGTTTGGTTTGGTTTGGTTTGGTTTGGTTTGGTTTGGTTTGGTTTTTCAAGACAGGGTTTCTCTGTGTAGCTCTGGCTGTCCTGGAACTCACTCTGTAGACCAGGCTGGCCTCAAACTCAGAAATCCCCATGCCTCTGCCTCCCAAGTGCTGGAATTAAAGGCAAAATAATTTTTTAAAAACTTCTTGAGGCAGCTTAGATACAATCACGGATCAAGAACCATTTGGCCTGTGATATAAAAAAGCGAAGCGCTTGGTCAACACCATAAGTTCATCGGGTTGCATCAGAATCATGTGTTCACTGCTACACATTTTAACTGATCTCTTCAGGGATGAAAACTTGCACAATGACAGCCCACTAAACCACAGAGCTAAAGGTGTAATCAGAGGCCAGGCCACCCTATCTGCTGAAGGTCCTGCAAACAGGTAAACAGTGATTATACAGCAGTGGTTAGCCCTCACATGTGGGCTAATAAATGCATTGGTGTAATATGATAATACGAACTGAAGAATGATATGGGATATCTCCACCACAGAATGTCCTGTGATTGAGCTGGGACAGACAACCAATCAACCAACCCTGTCTAACCGAGCAAATGAGGTCTGTTGGAAAAGAATAATTTTACTGTTAAGGTAATCAACAGAGTCACAAACGTCAGCCCACCTATTCAAAACCACAAAATACTCAGGCATGATAGAGCATGCTTATATTCCAGCACTCAGGGGGCTGAGGCAGGAGGAGTGCTGTGACTTCAAGGCCAGACTCAGGTATATAGCCAGACTCTGTCTCAAAGAACACATTATTGTCACACTGCAGGGCTAGTCTAATAAGCTGCACACAGGCAATGACTTAGACCTCCCAGTACACTTAGGACTCTCAAAGCACTGCAGGGTCTTGTGGTATAGCTTCAGTACCTCAGCATGCACAAGACTAAGCCCCTAACACCACACCCCACCCCCAGATAGAGAGACAGGAAGAAAATGAATGCATTCCCACCTTTTATTGAGGTTAACACGCCTCCCGTTTAGCTACCCGAAGAAAATGATGAGACTTGGAGAAACACTTTTTAAGAAAACTCTGGCTGGGTGGTGGTAGCACACCTCTTAGCACCAAGGTGGCACAGGCAGGTGGATCTCCAGGTTCAAGGCCAGCTTAGCCTACAGAGTGAATTCCAAAAGAGTCAAGGCTATGCAAAGGAACCCTGCCTCAAACAAAACAAGACAAACAAAAGAACATTGACATATAGCTGGGCCTTCTAGGACCGGGATTGTTTGGCAATGTCGGTTCTGTCCCTGTGCTTGCCTCACCAACCCCTGTAGCCATACTTGGACATCCATCCTCTACAGATTAAGATGTGGTACCAAATGATGTTCTCCACACAAGTACCAGCTTGTCCCCCCAACACCCCCCACCCCTGCTTCCCTGGTCACTGAATGAAAAACTAGAAAAACCCCAATGTGCTAGACAATCTGCTTCCATTAATATCATATAAAGTATACAGTCTGGAGCTGGACATGGTGTCAAATGCCAGTAATCTTATCACTTGAGAGGCTGAGGCAGGAGGATTACTGACAGTTTGAAAGCATCCTGAGCTATATAGTATAGTATCAGGCAGCAGAATGAATCTGAGAACTGAGAAACTGAACCCTCCCTAAACTCTGCCCTGCCACACCCACCGAGGGTACGAGAATCCCAAGAGGAGTTGGGCCTTGGGCCGACTCACCTGACCAGAGCTTCCAGCCTCTCCACAAACTGTAGGGAGCCGGTGATGTCTAAACACATCAATCAACCTGGCCACAGAAAGAACAGCCTCATAGAACTTCGACGTTTGTCTGGGGCCTTGAGTCAGGGTTGTGGAGATAACAGAATACCAGAGAGAGGCCAGTGACCAGCAGAACAGAACCAAGTGGGGATTGGGTAGAGCATACAGAGGCTTGATCTTGGAGCTGAGATTTAAGCCCCAACAAGCAAATCTTCATCATCCCAGTTAAGACCCAGGGAAATGCCACAGGCGGGTATAGCTCAGCCTAGCCTGGCACAAGGCTCTGAATTTCATCTCCAGTCCTGCAAAGTGAAAAACAAACAAACAAACAAGCCCAGAGGTTGTTGGGAACAACCTCTGGTCACAAGGGATGTGGACTGTAGCCGAAACCACTGGTCCCGGCCCCTCCTTCAGCAGATTATAGTCTACCTTCCCCCACGCCTGGCTCGTCTTCCAGTTTTTCCAGCATTCTTTTCTGCTCTTAAAATATCTAGAGCTTCAATTTAGCTGTACTGACCACTGCCCAGGCTCCTCCTCTCCCAGACTTCTCTGTCCAGAAAGGAAACAAAAGTCCCAGCCAAGGCTTCCAACTACTATTGCCACCAACCTGGCTGACTGTGGAGGAAGCCATGGAGGGAGAAGGAAGAATGGAAGATAGAATTCTGGGCTCCATCTTGTCTTCCTTTTCCCCGATAGGTCCTGGACCAGCCCCACGTCCTCAACTACAGCACTACCTCTGGAGTCCAGAGAGACCCTCCTTAGTTTTATGTCACTGTGAGGTTTACTAGGTTCTTGTTCAAGCTCACATAGGCTCTGCAGAGTAGATGATTTTATTTCCTTCCCAGACCAGAAAACTGAAGTGAAGAAGGGCTGGGTGCATAGGCTAGACGGTGGGAAGCAGAGTTGGAATGAGCCTGCCTGAATGTCCAAGCCCTCTGGGATGAACACTACAACATACCGGTACCTATGTATCATGCATCTCTCCACTGTCTCCAGTACATGGTCTTTGCCAGGAGAAGCCTGTGGCCTTGTCGGGCCCCGTTTACATCTTTGGAAACTAAGGCATGTATTAGTCTCCTCCCTGCTTTTATTTTTGTTTGTTTTTTCAAGACAGTACTTCTCTGTGTAGTATATCCTGGAACTTGCTCTGTAGACCAGGCTGACCTCGAACACAGAGACCTGTCTGCTCTGCTTCCCCAGTGTGAAGATTAAAGGCGGGTGCCATCAACCACTGGCCTCCTCCTTACTCTTGAGCTATAATAAGCTGATGGATGTTAATGATATCTGCTCTTTGGTCTTGTTTATGACAAGCCTGGGGACACCAAGCATGCCCAAAGCCACTAGAGTCGAGCCTGGGGCTCCTGAGACAGCATGAGGGGATGGCCCTGTCCACTAGTCCTGCATCTTAGCCAAGGCATCTCCCCTCTCAGGGTTCCCTCTGACAGAGGCTTGAGTTGTACTTCGGGGCCCCTGAGACCTCAGCTTCCTAATGGCATGCAAATTGGAGTCTGCTTCCATAAAGATGTATTATGCATGGGCTCTCTGTTCGATTGTCTTGAAAGCTCCTCATCCATCACCTCGGCAGGGCCTGGGCAACCTCAGCTTATGTCAGCAGTTTCTTCCCATTTGGTGTCTACTGCCAAATTCATTGTCTTAGGCTGTAGGGTCTAGGAGACTTCTAGTGTTTGGAGCAAGTTTGGCCCTGCCCTTAGTAATAGAGGATTGGACCAAGGTGAGGAGGATAGTGTCCTTCCTCAGGCAGCCATCATCTCCAGAAGGGGTTACAGTGACATGACCTCTTGGTAGTATGTCTGAGTGTCCACTGGACTGTAGAGGACTCACTGGTGGTTAGGGGGATAAATTTAGACAGGGGAGAGGTGTGGAAGCTTCCTCCACCTCAGGCTGTAGCCTGAGAGGGCCAGGATCCAGTCCTGACTCTCCACCCAGAGTTAGGCTAGGGAACTTTCTTATCTTCTACATAGACACCTGCACACACTCATGCCCTGGCACACCCATTACTCTCTACAGAGACTCAGCTCCAACTCATGTACACATACCTACACACACACTTAAACCTACACTCACACACGCAAGCATACATGTAACATTACAACACACACTGGACACACCGGTGTGTGGAGAACTCACATGCATACGAACTCTCGGCACTATCTACGTACAATATACAATGCCATACACACCCACACACATTCACAAAGATTCTTGTCCCCAATATCACCTCACGGGCCCCAGACACGAGCTGCTCTATTCATGTGGGAAAGGCTAGGGCTGTAAACCTTCCAGAGTCGCTAGGATACAGACTGTGTGGGCGTTCTGGATCTGTGATAGACAAGTTCCCAAGCTCGGTGGGAGCAGCAGTAATCGGGGAGGTGGGAGCTGTGTTCCCTTTTAAAGAACACATTTTCCCATCAATAGAAAGGGAGTTGGGCAAGAAAAAGATGAGAAATCCAATGGAAAGAGTCAGTCAGGTGTTGGAGATGCAACAAAGCGAGAGACTTCTGCCTCTGAAGACAGAGGGACCTATATGGTCACCCCTGTTGACTGGGCATACATACGCTAAAGCTAGGACTGAGCTTGAGGTATGTTTGCTGTGAAAAGCCCAAGCCAATTCACAAAACACAGCTCACAATCCACTTCAGGGTCTGGTCTACCAGAGGAGGCTTTTAAGCTGATACCCCAGCCTGGCAAAGTCACCAAGGCTGCAGTGACCAGGGACTCAGAAGGAAAGATCATGTGAGTAGACAGAGCTGAGACTGAGCAGTAGGATTGTGGAGAACAGGAAGAGACCGCCTTCAAGACCGTGGTGTTGAGGACCTGGCCTCTGAGCTGTACTGAATGAGGAGTCTGGTTTGCAACTCACCCTTGCTTCCTCTGAGGGCGGGGGGGGGGGGGGGATGGCCTGTGCTATCCTTCAGCAACACTCACAGACTCATTTCTTCCAGGAAGCCACCCATGATGCCTATCCTTAGAGCCCAGCATATTCGTTACCTAGTAAGACCTTAGTTTCATTTGAAGGTCTATCCGTTTGCGTGTATGGGTGTTTTGTCTGTATGTATGTCTGCACACCAGAACAGGCCCTCAGATCCTACGGGACTACAGTTACAGGTAATTGGGAGTTGCCATGTGGATGGTGTGAACTGAACTCAGGACCTCTGCAAGAGTGCCCAATGCTCTTAACCCCCAAGCCATCTCTCCAGCCCAAGACCTTAGTTTGTGACCTCAGACTTGATAAAGACAGCAGAGCATGTTTTCTTAAGAACTTGATGACAAAGATCCCTGTATACCAGAGCAAGTCATATATGCTGAGAATTAGTTGTAAGCCAAGTAAGGTGACCGCTATTTCATAACAGAGGGCTGGAAGATTCAGAGGGGGACAATAAGAGACTGAGTGATAGCCTCAGGGAAAAGGTGGGGTTTAAATGGTGCTGGAAAACAGACTTTACTCCCCAGACATCTCTGTCCCTTGTAATGCTTAGTATAGAATTAGGCCTTAGTTAGTTTACAGCCAATTTATTATCTTGTCCATTCATCCAGCTAATCTACTTACCTACTTCCGCGCTCATTGATGGAGGGTCTGAAAGCCTTCCTCGCCCTGGGAAAAGCGGAGTCTATATCCGTTCCACTCCTTGCCCTGTGAGTCTGTCTTTTCTAGGGAACGTTGGAAAGCAACCGAGGTAGACGTCTGGCTGCCACCTGACTCTGTAAGCCAGAATGCATCTGAGTCTTAGAACCAGAGCCTCCGAGACGTGACTCAGTGTCCCCCTCCCACAATCCAACGGTGAGGCAAAGTCCTAAAGATTCCGTGAGAGTGCATTAGACTCGTGCTTTCTGCTTGTCGTGACCCACTCAGGAGACTGGGGTGGTTAAACCTTCAGTTCAAGGCCAGTTTGGGCTACACAGTGGGACCCTGCCTCAGAACCACTACCACCAGCCAAATCCAAACAAAAGGCAAATTTGTTTGAACAAAGTCTGGCAGACATTAACCCTAATATACACTACAGTCCCTCAGCCAAGAGACCCAGGTCCACAGGGCAAGTCATGCAATGATGGTTCTTCAGTTTGCTTTTCCCCCTTTTTACACAGGGTCTCACTCTTCCCCTCAGCTGGCATCAGACTCACTATGTAGCTCAGGCTGGTTTTGAACTCATGGCAATCTTTCTGCCTCAGTTTCTCAAGTGCTAGGATTATAGGTATGTGCCACTATGTCTAGCTATTTCTAAACATATAAACAAACAAGTGTGTGTGATTTTTTTTTTTTTGAAACAGGGTCTCATGTAACTCAGAATGGTCTCAAACCTGCTATGTAGCCAAGGATAACATGCACCCTACCTGTTTTATATGGTGCTGCTAGTGATAAAACTCAGGGTTTCATGCATACTATGTAAGCAGTCTAACAACTCAGTTATATTCCGTGTGTGTGTGTGTGTGTGTGTGTGCAAACAAATACATGTGGAGGTTTAGAGATGGACACTAGGCATTTTCTCCCAATAACCTTGGGCTTTTTTTCATATTTGTCTGTTTTGGTTATTTCAATTTTATTTTTATGTACATGAGTGTTTTGTCTGCATGTATATATGTCACCATGTATGTGCCTGGTACCTGTGGAGGTCAGAAGAGAGGGTCAGATTCCCTGGAGCTGGAGCTACAGACGGTTGTGAGCTTCCATGTGGGTGCTAGGAACAGAACCCAGGTTCACAGCAAGAGCAGCAAGTGCTCTTAACCACTGAGCCATCTCTCCAGCCCCTTTGTGTTTTTTGGACAGGGGTACTCACCGAACCTGGCTCTACAGATTGACTTGACTGGCTAGCAAGCCCCTGGATCTGCCTGTCTCCAGCACTATAACCCAATACTGGATGGGATTACAGACAGACCACTATATTCAGTTTTATGTTGGTACTGTGGATCCAAACTTTATCACTGAACTGCTTCTCCAGGCCCTGTGAAATAAAGATGTCTATTTAAAAAAAAAAAAAAGTTCTGTGTGGGGACTAGAGAGATAGTCTGTCAACAGTGACAGGGCTTGATGTACAATCATGAGGCTGTGGTTCAGGTCCTAGCAACTACTTAACCAGCCATGGGTCCTGAAAACACCCAGAACTCCAGCCTCCATGGATTCAACATCCTCTTCTGGCCTTTGAGAGTTAGCTTGTGCACCCGTGTGTGTGCATACATACTCACATGAGCACACCTCTAAATACATAAATTTTTTTTTAAAAAAGTCATGTGTTTCAAAACAGAAAATCACCCTGGCAGAGCTGGTTGTTTACAGGTGTGAATAGTAGACCCCCAGCCCAGTGGTCACCGTGCCTGGCACTTGGTTGGTCCATATATAACACCTCCTCATGCTCTTCTTGTTTCCAATAGTTTAGCTAACATTTCTTATTTTTTTATAACCCCAGGCAGTTTGGTGTGGTTTGGTGTTTTGAGCTGGTTCTCTTGTTCCAGGGGTTGGCCTTAAACTCTCGACTCTGTTTTCATCTCCCGACTGTTGAAATTTCAGGTGTTCCCCACTTTGTTGTTTTTGGTTTGCTTTGGTTCAGGTCAAGTATGGTCCTTCCGTGGCATCCATAGGGGATTGGTGTCAGGGTGGCAAGATCTGTAGATGTTGAAGTCCCTTGATTTTGTGTATCCATAGAAGTATATCCACAACCTCCTGTATTCTTCAAATCATTTCTAGATGACTTATAATATCCAGTATAATGAAATGCCATATAAACAGTAGTTATATTATATAGATTAAGGAATGTTGAAAAAGAATAATCTAGCTCTTGAACCAGTCAGCCTCAGCTGTGAACAATACAGCAATGGCCAAGATTAAGGCTCAGGACCTGTGCGGCAAGAAGGAGAAGCTGTTGCAACAACTGGACGATCTGAAGGTGCAACTGTCTCAGCTTCGTGTCGCCAAAGTGACAGGCGCTACCATGGCGTCCAAGCTTTCCAAGATAACGAGTCATACGTAAATCTATCACCTGTGTCCTCACTGTTATTAACCAGACTCAAAAAGAAAACCTCAGGAAATTCTATAAGGGCAAGAAGTACAAGCCCCTGGACCTGCGACCCAAGAAGACTTGAGCCATGTGCTGCTGGCTCACCAAGCACGAAGAGAAGCTGAAGGCCAAGAAGCAGCAGCAGAAGGAGCAGCTGTACCCACTGCGCAAGGATACAGGCAAGGCCTGAGACGACAACGACAATAAAGCGCAAGACAAGGGAAAAAAAGAATAATCTAAGGCTGGTTAAATTATGATTATGGAGTTCCAGATACAGAAGACCAACAACTGTCTTATAGGCCACTACACAGCTGGGATTTGTTTCTTTACCCTGATTTTGATTTCAGGTCTCTTGGAACCACAGTGGGGACCATAGAGCTGAGACCACTCCTGTTGTCTGGGCCAGGGAGAGTGGGATTCACACTCTCCCCTTCCTCCATCTTAAAGTCCTGTGTCAGGAGCAGCTGAGGGGCCAGGGCAGGTGAGCTGTATATCAAGTGAACACGTCATCTATGGAGCTGTAGCATCCTGCTCTACCTGGCTGGGGTAATGTTTCCCCCAGCTTTGCCTCTTCTTCAGGGGTCACCCCTAGTGAAGCAGAGTCCAAGAAGGGGAAAGTCTTGGCTGGAGATGAAATATTCCAGACAATTAGACTCCGCTCACATCTTTCCAGAGCCAATCCAAAAGCCAGGCCCATCCCTCTCAGTCAAGTTCAGTGGCCCACGGGGACCAATGAAACTGTGGATGCTGGAGCCTTGGAGAAGTTGCCTTGACAACCTGTTCTCTCAGGTGTGGGAGAAAAGGGAGGGTACCTGCGTGGGGACAGGATTCTGCAGTGCTGAGCTACTTCTAGGGGTGTTGGTATCTTTTATGTTCCCCTATACTCTCTCATTATACAATTTCCTAGGCTCAATCCTCAGTGATCAATCTCTCCTTCCAGAACTCAGGCCTGATGTGGGGGAGGCAGCAGTGGATACTGAACTGTGTGGGCTGGACAGAGCTGGCAGGCAAACCCAGCGTGCTAAATGCAGTGGACCATTCAAGATGTCTAGACAGGAAGCCAGGCTGGGGAAAAAAAAAAAAGCAAAGACACTCCTCTCATACAAGAGCCCGAACAGCCTATGCCACTGCCCCAAGAGCCCAGAGGATGGGTCCTTTGTGCTCCAAGTACCAGTTTACAGCACATTTTCACGGGTTTAGAGGGTGTACTGTGACCGGCCTGAGTGAAAGTGAGATTGTGCCCAGCAAGACAGACACATCACTGCCAGTTGTACGATTAGGTGAAAGTGGCCCAGAATGACCTTAAGGAACAAAACTAGTCTGGGTGGCAAACAAACAAACCAAGCTTTTTGCTGGTGGGTACCTGTCTTCAATCCCAGCACTTGGGAGGCAGATGTTGGTACATCTCTTTGAATTCAATGCCAGCCTAGTCTACAGACTGAGTTCCAGACCAGAGCCAGGGGTACAAAGAGAAACCCTGTCTATAAAACAAAAGGCAATTCGCGCCACAGGGCTTCAAAAAACACTACCGGTACTGAGCATGCTCAGAATGTCACTTAGCTGGGGTGAGTATCCAGAGGGGAGTCCGGCCGGAAAGGTAACTCGGGGATAGGATTGTGAATACTTTGAGTCGGCTTCTTAGTTTCCATCTTTGTAAGATGGTTTAATACCCACCTGCCCTGCTGGCCTCGTGAGTTATGAGGAGACGCAGATGAAATGGTATAGGAGAAAGAACTTTAGTGAGGGCTTGGCAGGCTTGCCTCTAAATGATATTACACTGTGCTTGCTCTGAGGCTGTTTGATTCTACTGCCTGAGAGGCTTGTTTCTTCTGGCTATCAATGACTTGAACCACTTAGACTAGAAACACACACACACCCCTCCCGCCCACATCTTTGTCTCTTCCTCACCCAGACTACTTGACCCAGCAGTAGATCCGGGCCCCTGATCCTCGCACACAGTTCCGTGTCTCCTGCCATTCTGCTTCCATTTCTGCCAGGGCCACGTCATCCGGTGCCAGTTCCCTTTGTCTCCCCTGACACCAAGGATGCCGAGAATTCTTCATTTGCGTTTCTGGCGTCTACTTGCTTGCTGCCAGCCTATCATAGGAGGCCCCTGCCAGATTCTGAGATCTTGAAGAAGACATAAAATAGTCAGAGCCACAACAGAAAGATAACAACGCACACTATCAGATTTGACTGTGGGTCGCTGTTGGTTGCCCAAAATGGCTGCCCCGCAGTCCGTTCAGCAGCCTGATCCTCTGCCTTATGAAAGTGGCTCTGAAAGCCATCTCCTCTGGGAATCTTTCCCAGATCAGCTAAGCCCCTGGCAGCTCCTCAGCGGAATGTATCTGAACCGTGTCTTTCCTGGATGCTGTTCACTTCCACCTGAAGGCCCGCGGTTTCAGCTGCGGAGCCTCTCCCAGCATCTGTGCCCGCACACTTCCTCTCCCTATCTCACCGGTACTCTACACTCTTTTGATTCCATCATGCGCTTGACATATATTTGATGTTAATACCTACTTGTCCTGTGATGTATTTGCTCCTTGCTCTCATTCTGTTTTGAGTGTGACCCTTTTTCTACAGCCTGACAGTTTGTCTGAGATGCTTACAGCTCGGATCAACAAAGAATCATTTGCCTCTGCCCTTTTGTTGACTCAATGGGATGTGACTGGACTCCTAACCCTAGAGCATTAAATAGGTCCAAATTCCATATCTCACCATCTTCAGTCCTTTAATTAATAGAAACCTACTCCTCGGAGGCTTTTGTTTTGCTTCCCCATGAAAAACAATCTTTAAGGGGGGGGCTGTTTCTATGTACCCCTAGATAGCCTTAAACTTACTATGTAGTCTAGGCTGACCTTAAGGGGGAATCCTCTTGCCTTAGCCTTCTGAGTTGGGACTATAGGCGTGCACTGCTATACTCTGCTTTAAGGGTTTCTTGTTATTTTGATTGGTTTGGTTTGGTTTCTCCAAATCATTATACAGACAGACAAATCCATTTTCTTTCTGACTTACTGACCGGCCATTTATCCTCTGATGACAGCACTGCCATCAATAGATGTTAGATGCCGTGGCACACACTTTTAATCCCAGCTCTCAGGAGGCAGAGGGAGGCAGGACTCTGTGAGTTTAGGCCAGCCTGGTCTACAGAGCAAGTTCCAGGATAGGCTACTCAGAAAAATCCTGTCACAAAAAAACAAACACAAAACAAACAAACAAACAAACAAAAAAGGAAACAGCCCACAGGGCTAGGTGCATTAGCACATACCTTTAATCCCAGTCCTGCAAAGGCAGAGGCAGGGTAGATCTCTGTGAGTTCATGCCCAGCCTGGGCTACAACTGGATCTTCCTGCAGCTCTTACAGAGGGACCTACTGACCTGTCTTACCTCCAGTTATCCTGGTTTAGGGTATAGCATTTATCACAATCCTGGACTAAGATGACAACTCATTGTACTTGCTTTGAGTTCTTTAAAAACGACGACATCGCACTGTATGTTTCTGCGTCTGACTAGTTTCTATCATTGTCTATGGTGACAATGATAATTCCATTTTCTTTCTTTTCCTTGTTGTACAGCGTCTCATGAGTGAATGTATCTCCTTTCTTGGGCCCTCTTCTTGACAGTGAGCATTGAGTTGTCCTGTCATGGCTACTATGATCTTTTTTGGGCCCCTACCCTGGCTTCCACACACAGAGTTCCAAAAATTCTCCAGGATTTGTTCCTATGATGGCATAACTACAAACTTCTGCTTGAAGGGCATTTACCAAACGGTTTATGATAAAGTTATACCAATTTCCAGCAGCAGTATGAAGAGTCAGCTCCCTTTAAATCCTAACCAGTACTTAGCTAAGCATGGTCGCTCATGTGCATAACCCCATTGTTTAAGAGACAGATGCAAACCTGGGCTACACAGAGAATTTGAGGCTATCCCATGCTACATAGCAAAACCATGTCTCTCTCTCTCTTTTTTTTTAGTTTTTCGAGACAGGGTTTCTCTGTGTAGCCCTGGCTGTCCTGGAACTCACTCTGTAGACCAGGCTGGCCTCAAACTCATAAATCCGCCTGCCTCTGCCCCCCAAGTGCTAGGATTAAAGGCGTGCGCCACCACTGCCTGGCCAAAACCATGTCTCAAAAAAAAAATTATAGCATTCTCAGAATGGCTGTCATTAAGAAAACAAATAACAAGTATTGGTGAGATGCATGAATAAAGAACTTGAGTCTACTGCTGGTGGAAATTTATGGCAATCCAGCCGCTATGGAAACCAGTATGGAAGTTTCTCAAATAGCAACAAAGGATGGTCTTACAGCTAAAAGAAATGCGTAAATAGGAATAAAGACTGTATTGTTTTACTACAAAGCAGGTTCTCAAAATTGTTCCTCGTTGCTTCTTGCTACCTACGTCTGTATTCACTCATCGGGCCACTTCCTCCTGCATCAAACTTCTCTTTGGCAGCTTGGCCCCGTAGGACTGCAAACGACTCTCCTCGTCTACACTGCGAACGACTCTCCTCCTCTACACTTCCCAGAGCATCCTTGACCCCGTAGATAAGGAGGAAACTTCAGTGTCATTTCTGCCAGCCATACACCTAAAGCTTGGCTCTCACCCCGAAGCCCCAATCCTTCCTTCTACAGGAACAACTTCCCAAATACCGCGCCCCATCTTTAGACGAGTCTTCATCATAACCGTGTTTGTTCTTCTATTCGAGAGAAATTTATCATCCTGATGTTTCTTCCTACGCATCACAGTTCCGAAGTTCTCTTCCTTCACCAGGAAATTGAGAAACGCAGCCGTACAACATCTTAAGCTCACTGCAGTGACAACATAATTAACTGTTAGAATCAGCCATGATGAGCACTTTTTGACTGATATACAGATATTGTACCTGGTAAGGTTTTGTAAAGACATTTTCACGAGTATACACAGGGCTTTGACCTCACACCTTCCTCTTTCCTCTTTCTCCCCCACCCTCTATATCCTTTGTTCTCCCGAACAGTTTTGCATCTATTCTAATGGCATATATAATTTTATGTATCCATATAAAACCCAGAATCTAAAAATGACTCTGCCCAAATTCCTTCAGTGTGTGAGTCAAAGACTGCTGGATGCCTAACTCCATTCATATCTCACTGATTACCAGGTATCCGAACGTGAGAATTAAATAAACAAGGCTGTCAGGATAGTTCACCTGCTAAAGGCATTTGCCAAACCCTTGTAAAGGTGAAAGGAGGTGTTGACTACACAGAATTGTCTTCTGACTTCCACACAAATGGCATGGCATGGTACATGTCATATGCACATAACACAGAGTCAGTCTCTCATTCATACACACACACACACACACACACACACACACACACACACAAATAAGATATTTTAAAATATATTTAAATAACTGGTGTGGTAGTGCATACCTTTAAAATTCTAGCACTAAGCCGGGCAGTAGTGGCGCACGCCTTTAATCCCAGCACTTGGGAAGCAGAAGCAGATGAATTTCTGAGTTCGAGACCAGCCTGGTCTACAGAGTGAGTTCCAGGACAGCCCGGGCTACGCAGAAAAACCCTGTCTTGAAACCCAACCCCCCCCTCCCAAAAAAATAAATAAAATTCTAGCGCTCAAGAGACAAAGGCAGGTGGTTCTCTGTGAGTTCCAGGCCAGCCAGATCTACACAGGGAAACTGTGTCTCAGTATACTGAATACACACACACACACCTTCTAGACTGGGGGGATTGGAAGACTAGATGAATATAATAGACACATGATATATAAATTGCATATATACATAGTATTTAATTTAAATAGGTGAATGAACAAAATTTATCTTAATCTAGACTTCTGTTCTTTAGTACTAAATCCAAAATAGATAAATATTTGGGAAGATGATTCCTGTGCCGGGTGGAAGAGGTACTTTCTCTCTATTCTTTGGTATTCTTACAGTGGTAAGGTAAGAAACAGCTTTTGAATAAATTGGTGCCTTTGACTCAACAGCCACAAAATCCTTGTCTAAGGCTCTCCTATGTGGCAAGTTCCTGCCTCCTGCCCTCTCTGAATTCTTTATCCAGCTGATAGCAAGATCCACTCAGAGCAAAGGCCTCTTTCTGCAGAGGACGGTACCAAGGGCCACAGCACAAAGGCTTGAATGGTTCTGTTTAAAGCTGAATGATCTATTCAGTCTTCATGCTTGCTGGACTAAGTGCTGTACAAGCAGCCCAAGAACATGCCTCAGAGCAAGGAAAGTCTTCTTTCTTACTCTGTGTGAGTATGTGTGTGTGTGTGTATGTGTGCATGTGTGTGAGTGTGAATATATGTGTACATGTGTGCATGTATGTGCATGTGTATATGCTTATATGTGTATGCTTGTGTAGAGTGCACAAGACAAAGGATAACCTCTGTTTTAATCTGACCAGACCTTCCTGGGTTAGGACAGTAAACACGGAGCTGGCAAATTTCCTCCCAGACAGGGTCAATGCTGAGGGAGACGAACCATGGTCATTCCTTTTACTTAGGGCCTGGAAAGCCAGATGAATCTACTCTCCAATTTAGCAACCTGCCAGAGAGGAAGCTGTGAAGATTCCAGAACAAGAAGGAAATGTGATCACTGTCACCAGATCTTCTTCACTTCGGGGCTTCAGACACCTTCTCCCTTGTCCAGAAATGTGAGAACCTACATGCTTTCCCATGAACTTAGTCCTAGATCTGAGCCCTAGGATTTGTGAGGGCCGAGCTTTCTTCTCCTGTCTCAAACACAGCCTCAGGTGTCTCTCATTCATCCATTCCCATCCTCTGAGACTACCTCCCAGTTTCAGCCAGCCAGCCGCACGTTCACTACCTGAGGTTTTGCAGAACAAATACAGACTCAATTGCATTGTTGAAAAAAAAAAAAACCTCCAAAGGGGTGAAGGAATTACTGAACAAAGAGAAGAAACTGTTTTCCCCTCCTCCAGAAGCTTAATTTTCATCAGATGAGATTTACATAAGCCAGGTAAATACCAAATGTAGGAGCCAATATGTGACACAAAGAATATCGAATTTAGGTAGGCCCTGCTACATCTGAGCCCAGTCCCACCTTTGAGGGAAGAATTTGCAGAAGGTACTGCCATCCAGCTTTCCTGAGGGAGAACACAGCTCTCAAACCAGCTGTGCAAAGGAGGAAACACAGAAAGCAGGTGTATGTGGTTAGAGACAGTCTATACGGCTCTGAGTGACAGCAGTGTGGTTAGAGACAGTCTATATGGCTCTGTGTTACAGCAGTGTGGTTAGAGACTGTCTGTCTATATGGCTCTGTGTAACAGCAGTCAGGACACAGAGCTATGAGCATCTCTCTAAGTCTGAAGCCAAAACAAGAAAAGTGGGTGTTCAGGGTAGCTGGAGAGATGGCTTATCAGTTAAGAGAAAATACTGCAGATAGGAAACCAGAGCATGGTTCCCAAGACCTATCTTCTGGTCCCTCTGAGCATCTCTGTACACACACATAAAAAGAAAAAAAGAAAAATTTCAATAAACCACAAACAGACAAGAAACTTCAGCATCGAGAAAAGAAAATTTAAGACAGAGACCATTTCACTACCAAGACCCCACCTTGTCTCTTACACATTCCACAGACCCATTTGCACAAATCCCCAACATTCAGAACTCTGTGAAAGTAGGCACAGCACAGCCCAGACTGCTTTACCTGCCCTGTGGCATCCCTTCAAAATCATACAGGTTTCTGAAACAGGCTCTCACCCCTGGAATCCTGGGATTACGTATTTGTGCCACATTCCCTAACCAGACCTACTTTGTTTTGCTTGAGACAGAGTCTCTTCACGTAGCCCTGGCTGTCCTGAAACTAACTATGCAGACTAGGCTGCCCTCAAATTCCTAAAGATCCACCTGCCTCTGCCTACAGAGTGCAGGGATTAAAGGCATGAATCACCACGGCTGGCTAACATTTATGTTGTATTATTTATGTGTATGGGTGTTTTGTCTGCATGTGTGCATGCCTGGTTACAGTTGTAAGTTACCATGAGGGTACTGGGATTTGAACCCAGGTCCTCTGGAGGAGCAGGCAGTACTCTTACTGAGCCATCATTCCAACCCTAATTCCATGATTTGAAACCAATACAGTAGATGACATCCCCTCCTCTTGAGTTCCTCTACAGGACAAAAATATATACGTAACAACCAGCACCTTCCGAAGTCTAGAACAGAGCCTGGCCATGCTAGCAGGAGGGACTGTTGCTCTCCTTGGGCCCTGCAGTGCAAGTTAGCAGTTCTCTATTGAAGACTTCAATATTCTCCTGCATCCTTAGGGTCACCATGAAAGTCCTGGCCAAGGGCTACAGGCTTAAAGCTGAGAGACACTCCTAGAGGGATGTCCGTGCCTTGCTTACTATGAACAACTTTCAACTTTTCAGTTAGTGTGAACTTCAGGTCTGGACTCTGAGGTCTAATGAGACTACATTTTTGTATAACGTTTTAATTTTATGTCCATTGGTGTTTTGCCTGCATGTATGTCTGTGCGAAGGTATCAGATATCAGAGTTACAAACAGTTGCAAGCTGCCATGTAAGTACTGAGAATTGAACCCAGGTCCTGGAAGAGTAGCCAGTACTCTTAACCACTGAGCCATCTCTCCAGCCCGAGGCTACTTTCTATACCAACTAAAACAGTTGGATTTGCAGTTTTAATTAGCCCCACCTCAAGAAGGTCTGTTAAATTCCAGGCTCTGGAATTTACCACCAGATCAGCTAGGAGATAGTGGGTTCTCATTCCTGGAAATGCCATGGTGGTCATAGACATAACTTAGGGAACAGCTCTCCGTGAACCCTGGGAGTCTTGGCTGCAGAGGGAGAGCAGACACTTCCCAGGATGCTGTGGGACTGAGGGGCTATTGTCTGGAGGCCATGCATCCTGAGGGACAGGCTCTATAGTTGAGTCCCCTCTTGAATCCCACAGTGGCCTAGCTCAAAGGATCCCCGTGTTAAGCATTTTTCCAGCAGCACCAGAGCCTGCAGCCCCCTCTTACCCAGTTGTCCCCTCCAGTCACCTGTCATTCATCTGCTTGTATTCTTCTGTCCCCTTTGACCTCTTCCTTCTCCACACCTCCTATCTTTTCTTTCACATAGAATCACCCTTTCCTTATTTTATATTATAGTAATCATATCATATATATTAGCCCATCTCTGCAGCCTATCTCAGCCACTGCTCTTCCTTCATGGACCATCTCTCCCTTCTCAGCAGTCAGCAACTCTTATTGGTTAAAAACAAAAGCGCCTGGGAGTTAAGGCTACCTGCTGCTGTTCCCCCCACTTTAGCCTGAAGTTCCACAGAAATGGGCAAGAAGTTGCTTTTTTTTTTTTCCTTCTGTCATGGGGAAGCATTGCAGAGGTCTGAGTCAGCAGATGATAGGGCAAAGGTACGTTTTTCTCTTGGTTCCCACTAGATTTGTTGTGATTGGAACTCATGAAGTCGAATCACCATAGGTCAGGGACCCTCCACTTCATAGCTGAGGAAATGTTACCTTCCAGTGGCTTGCTGTTCAACTTGCCAAAGCGACAGAAGGAAAAAAAAAAATCAAAAGGACACTGTGTGTGTGTGTGTGTGTGTGTGTGTGTGTGTGTGTGTGTGTGTGTATACAATGCTCTTCTGGTCCTCAGGGGTATCCTGGAGGCCAGTGCAACAAACATGGGTACACTGGTCTTGGGTTATTCTATGCTTTGATTAAGACCAGTGAAAGTCTCATTTAGGTTTTCCAAGAAGCTTGAGAGTTAAAACCAAATGGTTACCTGCGGTAGAAGCAAGGCCCTTCCTGGGCCTGAGACAGGGACCGTCCAGACTACTGCCTGGATGGATTGTCTGGGTATTTATTTTACAGTGTGATCCGATTCACTACTTGTCATCAATACTCTTCTCTGCTGCCACCAACACATGATAATCTGATCTGAAAGAAAAGACAGACTGCAAGGGATCTATAGCAACAAACATCATCACAAATGTCCTGGCTCCCTTCCCAGGGCTTCAGTGAAAATGCTGCAGGAGGGGAGAAACCACAGAGCTAGCTGGCTCAGCAGGTCTTCCCCAATCTCCATCAAGTCCTGAGGACTGGACTTGCCTGCTGATCACTAGCCTGCTGCTGAGGAGGAGGTGGCCCTCCTGGTAGAAGCTTGGGCTCAGTGGCAAACAGAGAGACAGACATGTTGGGTATTTGTCTTCCTGGAGTGTATTCTTTACTTCTGTATTTAATGCCGTTTTAATGACATTTACTGCACTAAAGGGCTGGGGAGATGGCTCAGCAGTTAAAACTGCACAGTGCTTGCTCCTGTGGAGGACCCATGGATTCCCGGGGCCCACATCAATTCCTGGGACCCACATCAGGTACTCACAACTGCCTGTGTCTTCAGCTGCAGGGCAGGGTTTGGTTTCCATAGGCACCTGTACTTATGTGCACGTATCCACACACACATACACAAAATTAAAAATTTAAAATAAATCTTTACTGCCTACGGTGGTGCATGCCTTCAGTCTCAGAACTCAAGAGGCAGAGGCAGAAGAAACTCTTGAGGCCAGCCTGGTCTAAGTGAGTTGTAAGCCAGCCAAGATTACATAGTGAGATTCTGTGTTTAAAAAATCAAAATAAGCGAACAAAACAACCTTGTTTTGGTCATGGTGTTCAGTTCAACTCTAATCTGGGTGACTAGTGACCTCCCCTTCTGTTCTTAGGAAGGTAAGTTAGGGCTGGAACTAGTCAAAGGGTTCCAACTACCCTAGCTCCCCAGTGTCTTAGAAAGAGAAGGAAACATCATGGTCATTGACTAAGCTGGCCTCAAACTCAGAGCTCGGCCTACCTCCAGAGTGCTGGTGCCGCCGTGCCCTGCAAAGCCAATTATTGAGCCCAAATCCTGCCTCTTACTCCCAGATCCAAAACTTTAGAAGACCAAACCAGACGGAATTAAAGGCAGGTGAAGGGAGTGGAAAAAAAAAAAGACAAAAATAAACTTGAAGCATACATAGAAGAAAGCATACTTGATTTGGAAGAATTTTTCCATCTCCGTTCTCCCTGGGCCTATTCATAACAGAGATATGGTTTCTTAAAATACATTTTCTGCACTGGCTGGGTGAGTCTCCTTAAAACATGCCTGCCATACTTTCCCTGGCCCTGCCTCAAATGAACTCATAACTCCTGACCAGCACCTCCAGTAAGGCCAGCTGGATCTGAGCATCTGGAATAACCCTGAAACCTAGCTAAGGGGCACAGATCCCAACCATAGGTGTCAGATTCCAGCGGGCTTTTTTTTTTTTTAAAGTGTCTGTATGATGTGCAAGCATGTATGAATACATGTTGGGCACACGTGTGGGTGCTTAGACACAGTGTTTATGTCTGGGGCGGGGCGCGGGGGGCTGAGGCAGACTCAAGACTGACAGTGCCTGTATTTCACCTGATTCTCTGAGGCAGGCTCTCTTCACTGAGCCCAGAGGAGACTCTGGTGGTCTCCTGGGATCCTTTCTCTCTGCCTCCACAGGGGTTACAAGTAAGCCACTATACCTACCCGATGCATATGTGGATTCCTGGGATCTGAACTCTTTATCCACTATGCCATCTTCCCAGCCCCTTAATAATTTTTCTATCACCCACCTTGGTACCCCTCCTCGACACTCAAATGCATCTCTGCACATACCCCTGTACTCCCCAAACAACACACTCAGTCACTGGATCAGACAGGATGAAGCCGGTATGGATACAAGTTGGCTAGCACCAAGTCCTCCTTAATATACTGCTCAAGGTGTTTACCATTCTTTTTTGCTTAGTTGATACTTTTTTAAAAAAATAATTAAACTTTTAAAGAAATACCACTTCTAAATCCCCGCTGTAGGCATGTTAATTGAGAACAGTCTCTTTTCCTGTAGAGAAGGCTTTGTAGTCAGTTTATTTGGATGTAGATAGAGGCTTGCTTCTGTGCCTTGCCTTGTTCTTATTTAGCCTCTGGAAGGCTCAGTCTTCCCACCTGTGAAATGGGAGTTGATCGTAGTACTGTCTCATCACTGTAAGGTTAAATGAGGTAAAAACACTGCTGCTTCAGTGTGCTGCCAATTTGTAGTAGACACTGTCAAACATTAGCCTCAAAAAAAAAAAAAAAAAACCAAACAAACAAAAAACTCCACACACCGGCTCAAGCACAGAAGAAGATACAGAAGCCAGGGCCTGTCAGTCCCTCCAACTTCCCCTCCTTTTCCTTCCAGCCAGGATCATTGCAGAGCCTGAGACCAGTCTTTAAAAAGAAGCTCAACTCCAACCACAGCAAGCGACCAAACTTCGAAGGGGGGTCAGGGGTGTGAACCAGTAAGAAGCAATTGAAGATACTGTTGAAACACAAAATGAAATAAGACTTTAACGAACAGGCCAGTGAGGTAATTTGAAAGTAGAAGAGAAATAAACTCCACAAACCTTAGTTCCAAAAGAGGTTAAGGCCGGGCGGTGGTGGCACACGCCTTTAATCCCAGCACTTGGAGGCAGAGGCAGGTGGATTTCTGAGTTCGAGGTTAGCCTGGTCTACAGAGTGAGTTCCAGGACAGCCAGGACTATACAGAGAAACCCTGTCTCGGAAAAAAAAAAAAAAAGAGGTTAAGAATCAATTCACCCAAATCCCAAACTTTAAAGTTAACGGTTTTTTTTTCTGCGTCCACAAGTATCTGCACTGTGAAAGGAGGAAGATAAAGAGGGACTGGATTTATCAGCAGGAGTGGAAGTCACAGACTGAAGATGTAAATCACATCCAAGACTGCAAATGTCTAAGCAGTTAAGAATGCTTGCTATCCTCACCGAAGAACTGAATTCTACCCCAGAAACTCTATCAGGTGGTTTACCATCTTTTTCCCTTCAGGTAAGGGACAATTTAGAAGGATTGTTGCTATCCAAATGGATACCCAGCAGGCTATTTTTCATGATTTCTCTTCTTGCCTAAATACAAAACCCATACTGTTTATCTTAGTTGGGGTTTTTATTGCTGCGATAAAACACTATGACCAAAAGCAAGTTGGGGAGGAAAGGATTTATTTGGCCTACAGTTTCACATTGTTAAGTCCATCAAGTGAAGAAATTCATGACAGGAACTCAAACAGGAAAGGAACCTGGAGCCAGGAGCTGATGCAGAGGCCATAAAGAAGTGTTGCTTACTGGCTTGCTCAACCTGCCCTCTTATAGACCCAGGATCACCAGCCCAGTGATGGCATCACTCACAATGAGCTAGAGCCTCTCCCATCAATCCCTAATTAAGGAAATGAGTAGCCCCAGCTGTCCTGGAACTCATCCTGTAGACTAAGTTGGCCTTGAATTCAGCGATTTGCCTGCCTCTAGATAAAAGGTGTGTACCGAGATTGCCCAGCATGGAAGCATTTGGGAAGCATTTCTCAACTGAGTTTCCCTCCTTTCAGATGACTCTAGCTCCAATGGACATACAATTGATTTCTCATAAAACTAACACACAAACATCTTACTGTTAAGCCATAACCTTTCTTTCTTATTTATCCCCAAGGTCACACATGGACATCAACATCACAATATAAAACATTTTACAAACTGAAAAAGACTCACGGTCTTTACAAATTCAAACACTTTAAAATTCAGTCTCTTAAAAAAATCCGCCAGGCAGTGGTGGCGCACGCCTTTAACCCCAGCACTTGGGAGGCAGAGGCAGGTGGATTTCTGAGTTCGAGGCCAGCCTGGTCTACAGAGTGAGTTCCAGGACAGCCAGGGCTATACAGAGAAACCCTGTCTCGAAAAAACAAAACAAAACAAAACAAAAAAATCCAAAGTCTCAGGCTGGTGGGATGGCTCAGTGGTTAAGAGCATTGACTGCTCTTCCAGAGGTCCTGAGTTCAATTCCCAGCAACCACAGGTTGGCTCACAACCATCCGTAATGAGATCTGATACCATCTCCTGGGTATGTCTAAAGAAGCTACAGTGTACTTACATATAATAAATAAATAAAATATATGGGCTGGAATGAGTGGGCCCAGAGCGAGTGGCCAGAGTGAGAGGGAGAAGGGAAGGGGGAAAAAAAATTCAAGGTCTCACTGGTGGTACAATAAAATAAAATTTAAAAATCCAAAGTCTCACTGATGGCCTTTAATTCCAGCACTCAGGAGGCAGAGACAGGCAGGTCTATGAGTTCAAGGTCAGCCTGGTTTACAGAGTGAGTTCCAGGATAGTCAGGGCTACACAGAGAAACCCTGTCTCAAATAAATAAATAAATAAATAAATAAGAAACAAGACCAAAAACTAAACAAACAAAAACTCAAATTCTAAAGGCTTATTTAAAAACCTTAAAAAAAAAAGCAGTCTTTCAACTGTGAACTTCTGTAAAATAAAAAACAAGTTAAAACAAGTTAATACTTTCTTATTTTAAGAGGGAACCACATCAAAACAAAAACCAAACTCCAAACTGTGTAAGTAACTCAATGTCCAATTACCTGGATTTACTCACAGTCTTCTGGGTTCCTCTGAGGGACTTGGGTCACTTCTCTAGCTCTGCCCTCCACACATATACAGCTGTCTTCGAAGTCCTGGGCAGTTTTATTCCAGCGCTGCTGCTCTTGGTGGTCATCCTATGGTACTGGCATCTTCAATATACTGGGGTCTTCTGCTACAACTGGGCTACACTGGCCTCCCACAGTGCCGAGCCCCAGCTGCTCTCCATGACCCCTTCATGTCTTCAAAAAACCCATTCTTACATTATAAAGTTCAGCCTCCAGCACAAAGGTACAACTTTGGTTATCTCTGGAACACAGCTTCTGTGTACTGACCCCGAGGAAACGCTTCCCAGATTTCACCTCAGTGAAGTTGGTCTCTTCTTGACCATTGCTAATTTCTTAACTCCAGCTGTCTGGCATCAATTGTCCCAGTAAAGCAAAGGTTTTATTTACTTCAGTGGTTCTAATCTCTTGTTACCCACATTTTTCAGCCCCTGTTAACCAGAACCAAAAGGTTCTCAACTCAAAATACCAAACATACCATATAAGTTTTTAAGTGACTCTCAAACTTCCCTCTGGAATCCACAACCCCAGGCCTCCATTGTCTGCAGGGTTTTCAACATTTTTTTCTTCCAACCTACTACAGAAAGCTCACCAAGCTTTGAGTTCTCTCTCAATGGCTAGCCCAAAGTTCCAAAGTCCTTCTATAACCTCCCCAAAACATGGTTATGTCTGTCACAGCAATGCCCCACTATGCTGGTACCAACTCGTCTTACCCAGGGTTTCTATTGCAGTGATAAAACACCATAACCAAAAGCAACTTTGGGAGGAAAGGATTACTTGGCATATGCATCATTCACAAAATCAGGACAGGAATTCAAACAGGAAGGAACCTGGAGGCAGAAGCTGATGCAGAGACTATGAAGGAATGCTGCTTACTTGCTTGTTCCCCATGGCTTGCTCAGCCTGCTTTCTTACAGAACCCAGGACCCCCAGCCCAGGAATGACTCCACCCACATGGGCTGGGCCTCTCCCCTCCCCCATTAATCACTAATTAAGAAAACACCCTACAGCTGGATCCTATGGAGGTATTTTCTCAAATGAGGCTTCCTCCTTTCGGTTGACTCTAGCTTGTCTCAAGTTGACATTAAGACTAGTCAGGATACCATTCAACGTAGGTTTACAGGTTTTCTTTTGATTCATTTTGTTTGTTGTGTGCATGTGTGTGTATGTCCATGTTTTTTGTGTATGCACATGAATGCTTGCAGTTGTGCATGTGTAGGTGGGTGTGTATTCAGAAGCCACAGGTTAATGACATGTCCTCCTCAGTCACTCTCCGCCATGGTTTTTTTTTTTTTTTTTCTGGGAAGAGGAGGTCTCTCACCAAATCCAGAGTTCAGGGCCAATTAGCCCCAGGAATCCTTTTCCTTCCCAAGAAGAGGATTGGAAACCAGCTTTCTCAACCTAGCTTTGTATGTGATTGTGAGTTCTAATCTGTTCAGTCAGAGCTGCACAGTGAGATTTTGCCTTTAAAAAATTAATTAATTAATTAAAATTAAAAATAATAAAGAGGTTGGGTAGTGGTAGTGTATGCCTTTAATCCCAGCATTCTGGAGGCAGAAGCAGGTGTTTCTCTGAAATCCAAAATAAGTAAATAAATACAATAAATAAAAAAAGGAGCTGTTACATCCCCAAAGACAACCATTATTAGTAGTTTAGCTAACAGGTTGCCCTTTTGCTTCAATAGAAAATGAAAAAAAAATTGATTAGGGAGAAATTACAAATATATAGTAAAATTGTCTAAGTTGTTTAATATTACATTTTATTTAATTTCTTTTTAGGTTTACTTATTTTATGTATGTGTTTTCCTTCTTGTATGTATGTGTACCAGGTGTGTACCTGGTGCCCTTGGAGGTCAGAAGAAGGACATGAGGTCTCCTGGATCTAGTGTTATGAATGATTTCAAGCAATCATGTGGGTACCAGGAATTGAGCTCAGATACTCTGCAAGCCCAACAAATGCTCTTAAACACTGAGCCATCTCTCTAGCTATTAAAAATTATATATTAGTGTGTGTGAGTGTATGGTTGTGTGTGTGTATATGCCTATGCAGTGTATGGGCATGTATGTACCACAGTATTGTAATTAGGGTTTCTATTGCTGTAATAAAAAAAATGAATATAAATTACTTGGGGAGAAAAGGGTTTATTTCATTTTACCCTCCCAGGTAACCCATCAGTGAGGAAATTCAGAGAAGGCTTTCTCCCATGGCTTGCTCAGCCTGCTTTCTTATGGCCCTCAGGACCACCAGCCTAGGGGTGGGACTCCACACAGTGAGCTGGGCCCACCCACATCAGTCATCAATCAAGAAAATATACCACAAGCTTGCCTACAGGCCAATCTGGTGGGAAATTTTCTCAATTGAGGTTTCCTCTTCCAAAATGACTCTAGCTTGTACCAAGCTGACGTAAAACTAGCCAGCACACCACATATGAATGTAGGTTAGAGGATAATAGGCAAGAGTTAATTCTTTCTGTCATGAGGGTCCCGGAGGTCGAACTTAAGTCATCAAGCATAGCAGCATTGCAGCTGGTATGTCTACCTGCTAAGCAATATCATTGGCTCCCATGGTAAAAATGTCAAGTTCTAAAGAACATACTCTGTGGTGGTTTGAATATGCTTGGCCTAGGGAGTGTCACTATTAGAAGGTATGGCCTTGTTGGAGGAAGTGTGTCACTGTTGGGGTGGGCTTTGAGACCCTCCTCCTAACCACATGGGAGCCAGTCTTCTCTTAGAAACCTTCAGAACAAGATGTAGAACTCTCAGCTCCTCCTGCACCATGCCTGCCCAGATGCTGCCATGCTCCCGTCTTGATGATAATGGACTGAACCTCTGAACCTGTAAGCCAGCCCCAGTTAAATGTTGTCTTGATAAGAGTTGCTTTGGTCATGGTGTCTGCTCCCAGCAGTAACACTCTAACTAAGACATACTCTAAAAGCATCTTCCCTCCCACTGGTCCACTAGTTGCTCAGTCCATCCGTTTTGTCAGCTTCTTTCCAGATATTGTAGATGAACAAATATGTTAGTCTTCCATATCTAAGGGCTCAGCATCCATGGATTCAGTCTAGAGTATAAGATGATTTTAAAAATTGTGTCTGCTGAATATGTCCAAATTTTTTTTCGTTATTCCCTAAACAATGAAGTGTAACAACATTTACACAGCATTTGTATTATATTGGGAATTATCAGTAATCTAGTGATGCTTTGAAGTACATAGGAAGAAGTGCATTGTTAGATGCAAATATCTATTTTATGTAAGGCTTCCCAGCATGCTTGGATTTTTGGTATCTATGATTTTGGTGTTCATGGGAATGTAAAAATAAGTGTCACAGGATTGTTGGTGAGCGAAAAACCGCTGAAGTCAGCGTGCATGTCCATCATCTGACTAGTCCACAAGGAAATTAGTAAAATAGATCATGTACATCCATAATTCAAAACTGGGCACCCTCCTTCAGAGGATCCAGGTTCTGTTTCCAGCACCCTGTCAGGCAGCTCACAACCTCCTAAAAGTCCAGATCCAAGGGCTCCAACATCCACTTCTGACCACACACACACACACACACACACACTAAATAAGTAAATAAATAAATATCCTTTTTAAAAAGGAATAAGAAAGATCATTAATTATTACCTAATTGGAAGGGAATAATCACGATGCTTCATAGTGTGACTGTAATTTTGTGTTAAGAAAATACAAACACTCATGTAAATATCTACATAAGCATATCTAACCTATGTGTATGTAAAAACATCTATGTATTAATCTCATAGGAAAGAATTACTAGAGGCAGATGGTTTTGTTTTTTATTTCTCCTTTTTTCCCCCTTCTTAAAGACAGGGCTTCGTGCTGTCCTCAAACTCACCAAGGCAGGAGGATGACCCTGGACTACTGATCCTCCCACCTGCCTGCCCGGAGTGTTAGCGCTCCTTTCTTTCTGTAATGCCCTGGATGGACCCAGGGTTATGTGCGTGCTAAGCAAACACTCTCCTGAATCTGATTTTTCTTCAGCACCTGCTTTTTAAGTTCTCCTCTTCTTTAGTTCCTCCTCTCCCGATATCACCAAAAGTTCTCAACCACCTAGCAGAAATTGTTTGCAACTCAGATGGAATCCACTTCAAAGTTCAATCCCCAAGTGTCTCAGTCTAAGCCTGAATCTTTGATCTTTGTCCCTGGGCAGAAGCCTTAGAACTCATCCACCACCACCACCACCCACCCCCAGGGCTTCTCAGAAATGCAAATTGTTTGCTCTGTCACCTCTCTCTTGGCCTTGGATGAATTGTTGGCTTTAACTGGGAAAGGTTTGTAAGTTGGAGGAAGGGAAACTTTGGAGAGTCCTGAGGAAATACAAGAGGACAAAAGGCCAACCTGCCTTCAGCTAGCGTTCTGAAGGGAGGTGGAAAACCAGAGACCAAGGTTGTACAAGCGTTGCTGAGGTTTGTGTAAACCTCCTTTTCCATACCTCTTTTTGTTTTTTTCTTGTTTCACAGCTAAACCTGACACAAAGCGGGCTGCTTATCTTGGGGGTGCCAAAAGGAAGGGGCGGCAAGTGTGGAAAAGATCCTTTTCTGCCGCTGGTTTTGGAGAAAGGAATTTCAACAGGGGTGTAGGTAGAGAGTGGATAGTAAAGCCACACAGAATCTAGAAAGTAGGCTCCAAAAGAGATGGCTTAGGGCCAAAACAAAGTTCCTGGTCTAACGGAATAACAAAGGCTGGGACTTAATGCTGTGCCTACTGTGCGTGAGACACCATGTCAGCAGCATTGCTGCAGTATCTCATTTAATCCTTTCAACGGTCTTAAGAAATTACTCTTGGGATCTTCAAGGTACCATCGTGGAAACGGACCTGACAAGGGAACTGGCAAGAACACAGGCGGGAAGGTGTGGCAGATCCAGAACCCACACTCAAAAGTGACCTAATGTCAACTTAACCCATCTTCCCATGTTTCTCAGAGCTTGCTTTCCTCCACCATTCCAGGTAAGTCTGCACGCTTGCTTGGCATCTCTCAAAAGTTCAGGCATCTCTTCCTTTCCTAATCTGTTCTCTTGGAGGCAGAGCCTGACACACAGATGTCCTTCGTCTCCAAGAATGAATGTGGCAGCTCCCTTTCCCGCTCGCAGCATACAGAACGAACCGAAAGTTATTTACAAAAACATCATGCCAAACAAGATTCTCCCCCTCCCTCCCTCCCTCACTGATGCTGCACTAGGAACAGCCAGGGGTCACCAAATGGCGGCCAGATGGTAACTGGCTGCTGTCCCTAACTCCAGGAGCCTGGGGCAAAAGGCACAAGCGGCCCACCTGCTACCCAGGGCCTGTGAACCAGTCACTTTTTATCGGAGAGCCAAAAGCAGTTTGATGCTCTTGCATCCCCCTCCTGCGACGGCTCTCTCAGCTAGCCCGGCTAGTTCCCAGCTTTCCAGGGACTTCAGCAGGCTGGGCTGGGCTTGGTAGGCCTGGGAGTCCATCCTCTGCTTCCTCTCTCCAAGCCAGGGAGCATTGATGGCTGGATCAGGACGGGGTGCTCGGTCATGATGAGCACGGTTGATTCCTGAGTTAACAGCCCTTAACAGCCCCGAGAGAGCCTGGCTCTATAGACTTCCTGCCTTCCAGCTAGAACCGGCGAGGCAGAGGGAAGGTTCTGCAGCCGTGTTCCTAAACAAAGAAGGCAGCCTGGGCTTTGGGGAGAGCTCCGTTTCCCCCACTTGTATTCAGCACCGCTCCCCTCCTCCCATCGATCCCAGAGGCAGCAGGCCCCCTGGTTATCTCTGGTCCTGGAGCGCAAGGGCCTTTGTCTCCCCCTCTGCCGACCTACTGACTTTCCCGAACTTCCCAGCTCTTTGTTATCTCAGAGGGAAGATTACGTTTCCCGGTAGAGAGACAACTGCCAGGCGTCCTCACTCAGCAAGCAAGCCCAGGGCCCCCGCCACGGTCGCCCCACCCTGTGGCCTGCGGGCGTCCCCGAGCTGCCCCGGAGCACCGGCTCCCAGAGGGGCTGCGGCTCTGCCAGATCAGGGCGGGAGTGTTGCGGCCCTGGAGCAAGGCTGCAAGTAGGGAAAAAAAAAGCAAGCTCCCTGGCTGGATCTGGGAGCACTGTCTCCTCTGGGGCTGTCACCTTCTCCAGTCCAGCCTCTCTAGCTGTTTCCGGGCGAGCAGGTGGACAGCTAGCAAGTTGGCTTCTCTGACTCCCACTCCCCTAACACTGTAGCGGAATCTTTTCACAGTGTCAAACTCTGCGCCTCAACACCAAATAGGCACGGGGATCTTTCTTTTTTTTTTTTTTCCTGGTTACAGCAAGGGCACATTCTTCAACTTGTACTTTCTACGGGTTCTTCAGAAAGAAAGAAAAATGTAAAAGACTACATTATAAAATTATTTAATTAATTATGCGCAACACACACACACACACAGAGAGAGAGAGAGAGAGAGAGAGAGAGAGAGAGAGAGAGAGAGAGAGAGAGAGAGAGAGAGAACTCCCTCTAGGCATGCATATATGCAGACCACTGAGCCACATTTGCAGCCCAGTGCTGTGTTAAAATCCTCTTGTTTTAGAAGGGTCTGGGAGTACAGGCCTGAGTGCTTTAGGAGAGGTTGATTAGAAGTTTGAAGTCCGATGTTGGCTTGACTACCTAGTAAGATCTTGTCTCTAAAGAAATATTTTTATTTTATTTATTTATTTATTTATTTTATTTTATTTTATTATTATTATTATTATTATTTTTTTGGTTTTTCGAGACAGGGTTTCTCTGTGTAGCCCTGGCTGTCCTGGAACTCACTCTGTAGACCAGGCTGGCCTCGAACTCAGAAATCGCCTGCCTCTGCCTCCCAAGTGCTGGGATTAAAGGTGTGCGCCACCACTGCCCGGCTGAAATAAAGATTTTTTGTCAGAAGAACTGCTGAGATGAAGCACAATGCTCTGTCCTTAGAAACAATGGACAGATGAGTTGGCTCTGGGTAGTCAGTTCTGTTTTCCGTGACTCCTCTTCCCCACCATTACCCCAAGTCGTAAGGTTTCTTTGGGTCTATGGTTTGTCAAAGAATGATACTCTAGACTCGAGTATGTAAAAGGAAAGTGTTTTATTCTGCAGAAGTCTAGTATGTTGGGGTCTCCTATCACCAAGATAGACAACAAAGTGAGTTCACAGCCCCTGCATCAGGAGATTCCAGAGTTATGTGACCTTTATCTTGTTCTAGCTCTAGGAACATTGCATTACTAGGGCTTAGGGGCTGGAAAGTGTTGTTGGGGAAGTCTGTAAACTGTTGTTGAGGAAGTCTAGAAACTGTTGTTGACTGATTATCCTTGCCTCAGAACAGCTTCTGAGGCCTGGACTTGCCTGGACTTATCTAGTTCTTAAAAACAGAGATTTAGGCCTCCTCTCCTGAACGGTCAATTTAAAGCCTGTCATGGAGTCAGCCTAAGCTTCTCAGTAACCCAGGTTTCTGAACCATTTCCATGGAGCCATTTCCACATGGAGCCATTTCCCAAACAACAGATCTATAGATGTCTAGAAAACTCTTGAGATAGATGAGATACATTCATGCGACCACTGTCCTAGAATAGTTCTGAAGCTTGCTGGAGAGAAACCCATAGAATAAAAAAGACGACTAGTAAAACTATGCTAAATATCAAATCAGTAGATACAGCGGGAGGCAGTAATACCTTCAGGTGGCTGGGCTGAGGCAGAGAAGGCTGTTTGGTAGCTTCTATGAGAGAATAATTAGGGCCTGACTAAGGGGCTGAACAGGGCAAGGATATTGTTATGTGGGTAATAACTCTTAAATATTGGCTGGTGTTCATTTACTCCAGAGTCGTTTCTGGTTTTTAATTTAGTTTATTATTATTATTATTGTTCAGAAATACTTACTGAATATTTACTTCTTAGGCACTCAATAAGTGTATTCTCTCATACCCCTCCACCAAATTTAAACCCTGACCATTTTGTATAGGCTAAGCACAGGACGTACCACTCAGCTAAACATCTAGGTTTGTTGGTGGCTTACAAACTGTTGTCTCAGTAGGCGAGGGGTAAAAGTTGGGATAGTACCTGGGCTATCATACCCTGTACCATACCCTGTACCATACCCTGTATCATAC